>NC_135251.1:25495770-25584228 GCF_964204865.1 Styela clava
CTGATAACAGCTTCAAAATAGTGAATTTATAAAAATTCGCATATACGCCGTTTCCACAAATCGTAACACAGCGCACACATCTATTACAGTCAATGATGTTCAATTCAAATTTAATATTCAAATATCGCGATTCGCTACCTTCTTGTATATGGCATACACATTCTAGCGGCCGTCCACATTTTGATTAAAACTATTTTCGATTATTATATTTTCTGTTTTATCGTAATAGAAGACAGCACTTTGCGGCACAACTAAATTACTGCCAACATGAAAGGAATTAAATCAGCGCCGACTTGAAGTACCAAACGTATAACATGAGGACATTTTTGATTGAAAATATTTTACAATCATTATTTTATATTAAGGTAGTCGAGATATCCTGAGCGGTCACGGCAATAAATTTGGTTATTTTTCGCAAGTCTTCTCAACCATGATTTGTGTGAGCTTCATATATGGGCTGATATATTATATAATGTATGCCAAAGTGTCTGCCGATTATTTAATTGACTTTGTATACCAGCTGTTATTTGTCTTAATCCTGAAAACAAAAACGTGGCCGGTGCAATGAAGCACGTCCTGCCCGATAACAGCACTTCAGAAATAAAACGGCTACCACGAAATAAAGTGATTGATTTATGACCCTTCCATTTTGCTGATTCAGGAAAAAACGGAAAACACAGCTGTTGCCTAACCCATGGACGTACAGCACAGCATTTATCACATCCTATCCATATGTTATTTCAACCTTTCAGTTACCGTAAATGATTGTTCAAAATGAATAAAATTACAGTTTTATTGTTAAGAATTAATGCTGTGAGTATTATTCTACCCGAAACTTCTATCTGATTCTTACTTGTGCACAAATGATAACGTTTTGACCACGAGACGGCTGGTAGATCAATGCTGTTGCTCTTATGCAAAAGATACAATTAAATTTAATCAAATACAAGCGGTCACGTTTATGATCAGACAATCACACCTAGACAACCGATCGCGTGTGTGGTGGGTGCGTGCACGCTCTTTATCGTGAGAATTAAGCATGGTTTGTAGCTGTTGCAATTACTTGCAAGTCAGCATTATATCATTTCGTTGCGTGATCAAAGTCTCGATGCGCGAAGGAGCCGATTTTTTGTGGTGCTATCTGAGTTATGCGCGCATAAGACGGTCCCTTAGTTGGGCAACTTTTTTTTTGAGTTTTAAACTCGGCGTATTTGCGAATAAATACGGAACTATATTTCTTTAAAAAATGGTTAATTAATCAGGTGAAGGTTCGATTTAATGATGTGAAATACCAAGATACTAGGTTTAGTTTTAACTTGCTCATATAAATACTTTTAATTGCTAATACATTATATTATCGCTAGAAAACCTAATGATTACGGCGAAAATTGCGTTTTTGATAACATCACCATCCATCTTGAAGCGATATTTTGAGTTTTTTGCCTGAAGTTGATAGAAAGCACGTGCAATACACTTGTTATAATCAAATATATTTTAATACAACAAAAAATCGAACATCAAAGGCGGAAAATCAAATTATAATCAATGAAACCCTATAGTAACTTAATTCGATATGCGATAATAAGTAGTTTCTTAACCCCATTTATTTGCAAATTTCAAAATTTTTAATTTTTTTAGCTATCCAATCATTAAGTAATATATCGTCTCTCAAATACCAATTGAATGGTAACAACATTTTCGGTTTGTTTTAATTATATCAAAAGTTATGACCAAAAAACGATGAATAAAAAAATGTTGAACCCTATTTTCTCGAAAATTATTCAATGAATTTTGATTATAATATTATTTTCAGTTGTGTTTTATTGAAATATATTCGAGAATACTAGAATTTTCAGTACAGCTTCAACACAACAATTTTTATTTATTTGGGGGTCAAAGGTCAAATATGTAATTGAAACCACTCCGGCCACGATTGGGCACCAACTCGACTATATTAAACGAACTGTATTACTTGCGTAACATTTTGTCATACCATTTTTTATTAAAAACCGTTAAAAATAACGCTGCGAGTAGCTCATTATATGCCACAGAAAACGAGTGGCCCAACTGCAGCAAAATAAAGCATATGTATATGTATATATAGAGAGAGAGAGTCATTCGAATGATTTACATAAACAGTCAATGTATTTTAGATGCATGTACTCTATTCACATGTCACACAATTGTGTCTGTGTTATCGACCCAACTCCGATAAGAAAAGGATTCGCCTGCACAACTAATATTTATCACAATGCATTCTGATAGGCTCGCGAAATTCAGGTTCGCAGGCCGTGGGCAAATGTAGCTGCAAAATTTTGAAAATATAGCTTTATGCGAAAAGCGAGAATATGGTTTCGCGAGCACGAATTACATTTCCTAAAATAAAGCTACTGTCAACCCGTATTTTTTCGCCAATATAGTTTTGCAACAACGAACGTTTGCTCACTTGCCAAAACGAACTTACGTGAGAATGTAATTTTACGATAACTAACTCTTGGTTGGAAGAATTTAGATTTGCGCGTATGAACTTTTTCAGAAAAGGTCTAAGAAATTTCGATGCCAAGGCTTTTTCAATCGAAATCAAATAGACATGGACACAGTATATGCACAAATGAACCTAAGTTCTACAAGGAGAATTTGCAAACATCATGCGATAATATATCTTGGAGAAAAATCTTCAACACACGTCAACACAGTTTTTGTGATATCATATAATAGCTTAGCAACTTTAAGGAAAAGTTTTAAAAAATGGAAAGTCATAGATCTGACAAAATACCGAAACTTATGCCTTTTTAATAAAACAAACTAAGCACTGTTGCAATCTATCACCATAACAAAAAGGCGGTATGCGATACTGTTGTATAAAATATACCAAGTAACCCAATAGTAAACGAAAGAAATCTAATGAAAATCCTAATTTATGATCTGATTTATTTAATATTTGAACATTACTTTCTATTGTGACCACTTGTAACACAAACATTTGTATAACTTATGTGTTTATCCTTACAGTTGAATCTCATGTGAATAGCAACACAAAGATCTTATTTGCATCAGATTATTTAACAAATATTCTTGCTGTTGATTGTTATAAATTTGAAGGTAATCTTTGGAGTGTAACAATTGCAGGGAACAAATTAGTTTTTACTTTGCGTGAAAGTAAACATGAGTAGAAATCTTATACTTTAAGTCCCCGTTTCGGGAAACATCAAATGCGTTAAATGAGACAAAAAAAACATAGTAGCATTGTGTTTCCAGCGCAATCAGTCACGCACAAAATAACAGATGTCAAAATCTAATAAAATGAAATAAAATCCAAATTGTGTGAAATTTGATACCAAAACGGATACCTTGGTGTACTTAGTTTTGATCAGTTCTTACTAATATTCACTACAGTAAATATTTTCATAATACAACGTTTATTACAACAAAGTCTCAAATTTTTCAGGGATTCGATGGATCGGAGTGTTTACACCAACACCATATCCAACAGCGGAAGATCTTCTTGGCGTCAGAAATACTTTGATTGATTCGAATGTGACATCGCCTCTAAATTTTTCTCAATGCCACTGCCGAAAATTGGATTGTTTGACTCATATTATATCCACTCATCCTATTATAGAAAGTTATAGCAAATAAATATTCAGACGCATAACAAAAAATATTCACCAATTTCACTGTTTGTTTGATTGACAATGTTTGGAATACTTGCTTTATTTACTATCGGATCTGAAAAACTGATTGCTCCATTGGTTGTAGCAGAATAAATTGCAACAAACAGTAAACTTCAATTATTCATTAGATTTATTAGTGATACTTCTGCTGCTGTTTTTCGGTAACCAATTGAGAGATACGTGGCTTCGATTCAAAAGGGGCAATTCTCACTCGCCATTCTCGCATTGGAGTCACGTTCAGTTGAGCAGGTAAAGCCATACTTCAAATAGTCATCAGACCAAGTTCTTTTCTTGAATGACATATTTAACGAAAAAATCCTCGGAATTGCAAAGAGTTTTTGTAGGAAAGAAACGTTGAACCAATCTGAAAATTGTGGTGTAATCTTAGATACCAGTACGCCGGGTCGAAATGACTTGGAGGTCATTTGTGATATTTTTTATAGCTTGACAATTGACTACTCTCGAAAACATTCCATCTGGAGATTTAGATGCCAGATATCAGACTGAAGAAGGTATCTATCAAGAAAAGTTAAATATAATTTGATCTTATTTGCAATTGGGTATTAAAGAGTTACCCAAAATTGCCGTACCCCATTTCGAAGGGCAAGCGTTCTCATAATTACTTATTGAAGTATTCCATTAGTTTAGCATGTATACTTCATACATCAAATACGTTCATAAATACTTGCTTGAGACCAGTCTACATTCTCATTTGGTGTCAAACCACATTTGTAATAAATGAACGAGGTTGGATGGCTATGGACATCTATAACCACAGTAATGCACGCTGTTAGAAATAGGATGCATGTCAACATAATGCAGTTTAAACAACCTTTTTCCAGCAAGATTTTCAGAATTATATCGTCAGATGTAAGTCATTCCATGTAGATATCAGACGGGATAGAAAATGACGTTTTCAGAGATACTACATGATTTCTACAGCTTTGTTTACAATTCTCTTCCATGTACTGTTATATATCTGCACATTTCTAGGTGTACTTTACAGTTGCAAAGCTTTAGGTTTTCGCAAAAAAAACGGCAGAATATAATTCAGAAAATAAAAATCACTCTGAAATTAATGACTTTCGAAATCAAAATTTTAGAAAAGTTACAGTAAGGAATATCGATCACGACATTCTTCATTCCATCATATTATATGATACTACGTTTCAAAATCCTTACTGCAAGAATATTATTTGACTGTTTTATTATGCTTTGAAATAAATACCCAGAAAAGAGAAATGTTCATAAAATTAAACGAAACCATGCAGTAAAACGAAATTCGGCATCTTTTCATTATTATGGCGGTAGGCAATTGGCACGGATATAAAACCTATAGTTACGCCGTGGAAAATTCTGTTGCATTTCTAATGCTAATTTTACTTCAAGCATATATATGTTTGCTCATTTGTTCAACTAAAGCTAATTCATCACGAGTTTATTAAAATTTGTGATAAAGCCAATAAAGCTTTCAAAGTAAGTTCATATATATATCTGGAATTGAGTTAAGTAAATATTTGTGTGAAATACATACTCTTGACATATCAAAAGTTTTATATGTATTGCAAAAAAACAATTCGTAGCATGAATTGGTGAGAGATATCACAAAGTGTGGTTCAAATCATTGTCAAAGTAGTGCCGGACCTTTTTCTCCCCCTTGTACCCGAATAAGGAGAGGATATATATATAAGAAATCCACTTTGAACAAATCAATGAATCGCAGTGGTTATGAATATTATTGGTCAAAATTTATTCGGAGTGCATCATCTTTCAAATCAATAAAGTGTGACTTCGTTTAACTTATTTCATATACACTGTAACAAAGACATCGAGAGCAAAATCATTGAGGGTCATCGGTCAAAAATTTGGGTGTGGTCAACAGAAGCAGCCTCAGTCAAGGCAACTTCATTACATATTCTTATCGATACCACCGATGTGGATTGCTTCGCGTTGAGACTTGATTTGCTATTTGGAATTGAAAATGTTGAATGATTAGATAACGAACTTTGTGGTGAGTTACGCGTCAAAATAATTCGTGTCCCAATTGTATGATTGTCATCTCATGTGAATACCGTAATCATTTGCTCCAAGATATATATATATATATATATATATATATATTCTATAATCTATATGGTAACAGTTCAGTTGGAATAGTGGGAATTTGGTAAATGTGAGACAAATGCCCTAAAATGGCACAAATTAGAAAACGGCATTTTTAGACACCGTGAGCTACGGGTACTGTGTCATTGTTAGTCATTGTACATTCGTACCCATCTTCGGACATTGCTCTCTCAAAATTGAATAAATAATAAATACTTTTTTAGAATAAAAACGAAGACTTCTGCATATTTCAGAGAAAAAAGTTGTTTTTCATTCTCGTTCAATCTGACCAATTTGTTTCTCTGTGGAACTAGAGATGAGTGGAATTCTATCAAACAAAAGTGGAACGCTGAGACACGAGACCTGTGGCAAATAAATTTATTAAAACCCTTTTTCCTGCTTTTACTAGCTATGATACACCAGGGACTCTATTGAGCCCACTTGCCTTTGAGTCACCAATCGTTTTACACAGTGCATAATATACTTTCTTTATTTTCTATCAGCTCTCTCTATCTGTATTTTTGTCTATTTAAACGGTAAAGAAAAATTAACATTTACATAAAATCGGCTTAGTTTTCATGGCATTATTTATAGGGTTTGAATCAGCAGAAATCGATTACAGCCACTTCAATGAACCGAGCTGATCTTAGATGACGCTGGAAGCAGAGTCCGATCCCAAACTTTGATTCAAGTTATATATATGTCGTCGTAAGGTACCATTATTTTCTATATTTGATTGAAGCTTCTCTTCGCGTAGGTAGGTGGAGAGAAAAGAGAGAAAGTAATTCACGTAAGGACGCATATTACAATATATATCATAGATGTGAAGTACGTTTTGGTAGGAGAGTGGGTACTGAAATGCTGATTGTGTAATTAGTTTGGGGTTTCTTTTTGGCTTGTAAGCTGTGTACATAGTAAAGTTACTTCCAACGTAAATGTACCGCCCTTGGAGATTGCATCGTGCGCTGCCTACATGCTCACATCATATTCAGTGTGATGCGAGATTGTAAGATGTTCAGAATGCCAGAAGTTATTGCATGAAGACTTTTATTTGGGGGTCCAAGTGACAGGACGTTTAGAATAGCCTACTTTCCATATTTCAAAGAATTTGATTCTATTCAATTATCTAGGAATTTTGGATTACATAAAGTCGATCAAGTTTCCAAGTAATGCCATTTTAAGGAACACTGAAGGAAAAGTGTGCGAAATGAACTAGAAAGTGCCTTGCTATATTTAAACAGCAATGGTCGAGGTCTAGGTGAAGTATAGGGTCCCATAGTAATCGGGGAAAAAATGAATAAATTCAATAAAGCTGCTCTGGCTGCTGCCGTTGACCATCTATGTTAGAGTCGTCAAACCCAGTGGCCCGCGTGGTATTATTCGAATCGCAATGTCCTTCACAAATCTGAGCCTTTATTGAAACTTCTAATAAAAAATGTCGTTCAAACGCACGAGAAGCACCACCTAGCTATCGAAAGCTTCTTTTATGTCCATTTATGGTCGTTATTGCTAGTGAGACATGTTTGAATTTATTTTTATCGTCTGCCATGTATTTCAATCTGTTTTCCTGTATTTTTTTTCTGTGAAGCTAGAAGAAGCAGTTTCATGACCTCAATATTTGACAGCATTCACTTCTACGAGCAATTTTTTTTCAAGGATGAACCAAGGAAAATCCTCCGTAAGACTAATTTCTGACAGCCTCGTGAAAAATCCGTTCCGCATTTCTACATCGTCCATTGCACCTATGATTGACAAACTTGTTGGATAAACGCAGTGCCATACTTCCCATAAATATTTATGTGTGGTTAAAACTTTTAACTTTACTGTATCTTCGTATTTTCATTGTTCTAATAATTTAGGTGCTTTGTTTGTTTTTCCTTTTATCTGTAGTCGGTGAAACTAGAATATAACTACCATGTCAAGTGGACCGCGCAATCATTCGTAAACTAAATGTGGCTCTTCGTCCATAATGGTTGGACAACCCTGATCTATGTTATGAGCTTATGAGGCCACACTTCAATGGTGAAAAAGATGATGCACCTCGAAATAAGTTTGAGACCAATCATATTAATAACTCATTTGATATTGGTCATGAAGGTTAATAACAGTACAGGGAGCACCAGCACAAATGTGGCAACAATACTCCATAATAGACTCCATCTTCAGATTGGTATCTTTCGTTCAAATCATCAAATGAAGTATTTTCGAAAGTTGTCAGGTGATAAAAATTATCACAAAATGACCTCGAAGGCAGTGCAAAATTTTAAGAAATATTATTATTATGGGTGAGTTACTAATCGTCCTAAGCTTTGGGAATACGCTCGCCAACGCATCTCTAATTACTCTGTATGGGTTCGCAGGTTCGAATACCATGCGGGGATAGTTATGTGCGAAAGGATTGCTGGACTCCTCGCCACCGTAGGGTGATTCACGTAACCGCTGATCGGATACGCCTTCCTCCACCAGCAAGTCCATGGTACCGAAGACAAATAACTAACTAATCACATACCCGACATGGAATGGAAACCGGACGAGAGGCCGTGGTTCGCCATATGGTACCCTTTATATACGTTGGTCCCAATCGACTTTTTATACCCCTTTTATAATATGACATAAATAGTTAATCAAACACGCTAGTACATTTCCCAATATATCTTTAAAAAGCTTAATTTCGTCGCTTTCCACTAAAACGCGCCCGAATTACGTAGCGCAAATGCGTTCGACCATATGCCGGTAAGAAGAGAGAAATTTCAAAAAATTTCGAGATAAAGTTTCTCACTTTTAACGCTTGGTCAACACGTGATTGATATGCTAGAGAAAGAGTTTTCTTTTGGACGAGCTTTACGTCACCTTCAAAATAAAACAAGAGTGGGATTTGATTTTGAAGTGAAGTGATATTCGTTTTATCGAAGAGCATTTGATCGCGTGCTGTCTGGTATCTTTGTTTGTTTATTTATTATGAGCCGGAGAACGTTGCTCGCGCGTTCAAATTACTTCGTTTTCAACTAACAACAGATTCTTTGTTTATTTTTAAGCTTTGAAATATTCATACAAATAAAATTGATCTTGTATCAAAATAAAAATTATACATTAAAAAAAAATATGATGACGTCACCGTAATTAAGAACACTCGGATCAAGCATGGATGATTTAAACTCAAACATTTTGAGTTTTGAAATTGGTTTTGTTCACATGCAGACCACTATGCATACTATTGACCCCAAAATACATTTAATTTAGCCATAATCTCAAATTATGACACAGGTACGTCACCGTAATTAAGAACACTCGGATCAAGCATGGATAATTTAAACTCAAACATTTTGAGTTTTGAAATTGGTTTTGTTCACATGCAGACCACTATAAAATATTATTGACCCCCCAAAATGCATTTAATTTAGCCATAATCCCAAATTATGACACAGGGCACCACTTTATTACCAGGCCGATCCTATAGCTTATTTGAAAATACAATGTTAATAATGACATAGTCAACATCTCGCAGGGATTCAGTGGATCGAAGTGTACACACCAACACCATATCCATCGGCAAAATACCTTTATGACATTGGGAATACTTTAATTGATTTGAACGACATCACGTCTAAATAATTCTCAATGCTCAGATGTTATGAGTGCTTCTCAATGAAATAATGCAACGACGCAAATATTACATTATCTGACGGTTCTTATGACTTATAATTATCTACTCATTTTATTATAGAACAATGTAGCAAATAAATATTCAGACATAGGCTATGATAGAATGTTTCTTTTAGAATAGTAACGTAGATTTCGGCAGGCCTGGAACGCATTGTTTTTAACTTTTGTATGGTCTTATGCGATCGCTTCATTGTGGAAGTGGGAATAAGTTGAAAGCGATCAAATGAAAGTCGAGCCCTCGGACGAAGTAACAAAATTTGTCGCAATGCCGCAGGAACGCTTATTAATGCTTTACATATTATCAGTGATTCGTTATGTCACAATCCGAAACATACCTACCGTAAATACTTTTGGGTCATTGATTTTATTGTTCGTTTGATAAACTTTGTTTAGAATACTTTCCATATTTACTATCTATTTTGAAGGTAGGTTACCACGGAAAATTTATTTTCGAGAATTTGATTCTATTTAATTATCCAGGACTTTTGGTTTACGAAAGGTCGGCTAAGTTTTCAAGAAATGAGGGATTTTTGAGGAACACTGAGGAAAAGTGTGCAAAATAAACTAGAAAGTGTCTTACTATAAGTAAACAGCAAAGTTCTAGGTTAAATATCGAGTCCTGTAAGAATCAGGAACAAATTGAGAAAAATGGATTTATTTAAAAATCGTTGCCATAACTGCTGCTGCTGTTAACCATCGAAGTTTTAAGTCAATGTGACTCAACACTTCATTGGTGAAAAAAATGACGCATCCCGAAACAAGTTTGAGACCAGTCATATTTACAACTTTGGATATTGGTCATTAGGCTTAATAACAGTACTGGGAACGCCAACGCAAATGTTGTAACGATACTCCATACAGCGGCAATTAAGTGAATAGTTCAAGAAATGCTCTAATTTGCAATCATTGTTCTATTTGGCTTAAAAAAGGCTCTTCACCCCTTTGATTATAATCTGAACCAGACCTTGTAATATCTTTCATCAAATTATGCGAGGAATTGTTTTTACGACCCATATATAAATATACAACTTTTAATGATATGTCAACAATATATTTTATATAAAAAGATGTCTGACATGAAACGTTACTAAACTTGAGATATATGAACATTGACAGCTTTTATCTCGAAAGTGATTGACATCGTTATGAATTAATTTAGTCCGAGGAAATGAGTAAACTCATATATTATAGTTAAAATAAAATTAGCTTCAGGAATGAAACAAAATTTTTCACGGCGTGACTGAGTTTTCCTTTAACTTATATCCGTGCCAATTGTATACCGTCATAATATTACGCTTTTTTTTATTTATACAAAGCATATTGAAATATCTAAAATAATATTCTTTCAGTTGTGATTTTGGAACCAAGTTTTGTAAAGTGGGACCTCGAAGCAATATATCTTGTGGAAACCCGAAAACATAATTGCAATTAAAATTTGTGATACGATTCAGCGGGTTCGTGCGAACCCGTTATTGGAATGAACGCGTTCTTGTTTTAGACGTTAAACAAATGCAACACCGTAGTTAACGATTACGATTATATTTGGCGTTCCGTAGAACCTGTTGTTGGAGGTCGATACAAGAGAAAATCCATTTTTAAATAATAAAAATTTTACAATTGATCCAATAGGTGCTGTGAAGTTTCATTTTACAAATTACTATTATTCGGAGTGAGTCACCGTGAAAATAAGATTTTTTAGTTTGAAGGACATTTAATCATCCCATTTCCGTGGCCGGAACATGCTTTTGCTTAGTTCCAGAAACAGATCAAATGTGCTAATAAATAAATTTGAGTGTGAATATAACCAATATTGCAGGGGAAGATGGGGCACGTTGGGACATGGGGCACAGTGGAAAATCAGCTCTCGCGCTGATACTATATCCGCGACAACGGACGGGTAGAGCGGCGCAAGTTATGAGGTGAAATTGGTTTTGGGAGGTTGAAACTAAAATTTCACGGTTCCAGTTTTTTTTTCTACCTTAGCTTTTCCAACATGACAAACCACCGTCTGATATTTTTCATTTTTTCAATAATATTTTCAGATTTAGATTCGAGGAAGGAAATATTCAAATTTGTTTGCGAATTTTTTTGTCAAAATATTTGAACTATTTCAGTTGAACATTGATTTCAAAAATATTAAATCTTCAAATTCGAAGTCTCCCTGTTCGTTAGACGATTATGCAGATTAATTGCTTATTTTTAAGGGCTCACTTCGTTGAATTTTGACAGACTGACCCACTGTGCCCCAGGGTCTGACCGAATGTGCCCCACAAGTGGGGTACAGTGGGACACTTAACAGACGTTTTTCAAAGCATTTTGGTAGTAAGATGTGTGTAAGAATTTCTTATTCGCTGAATAAAATCTACATTTACCCCACTATGCATTAGTCCCGCCAAACTAAATTTTTTATCACCAGGTGTACCCAAACAAAACGTTGTAGCTCATGATTAACTTCAATATCAAGTCTCTCATCATTAAGTTCCAGTCAGTAATTTGCCTAATTTATAATACAAAATATCGAGTTAAATGGAGAGTGAATAGCCTTTCCCCTCAACTTGTCGTTATTCAGTGATAATGCATCTATCGATCCAAACTTTTCGACAACTAGTATTGCATTGTATTTTGCAAATTCGAGTCGAGTCCGTATACAGTCGCCAAATTAGTGGGCGCTTTGTCTATGATTCATGTTTTTTTGAAGAGAAAATATAACAGTTCGATGATTGAAATCTATCCATCTTGATTTTTCTCAAATACCGATGGGCCGATTATAGAGTGGCTTTTATTTATTTTCAAAAATAGCACATTGCTCGCTTGTACGTATGGTGCTATAAAATCTAATCTATTACCTAATCGATTCCTCTACCAGTTTAGAGTCGATGTATCGGTATCGGGTATCGGTATCGGCAATATCGGCTATTTTTTCGGTATCGGTCATGTATCGGTATCGGCTGAATTAATACCGATATTTCCGATATATTAACCTTTTAGATATGATCCAGAATGTTTTAAAAGGTAAGTTAAAATATTACTTTTTAATTTATTTTTTTGTCCAGACAGATCGGGAACTATGAGCCATGCATGTCTACACCCCCGCAAGTGGTAACGAGAATATGATTCGCCTGTTTTTAAATATTTCTAGCAGAACCAGCTCATCTAATTTGACTTTTTTTTTGCTGCCAACTTTTTATATTGACATTTTTAATACATATTACATATTAATTATGAAGAAATATATCAACACGACACAGAAAAGAGAGCAACTAGGCGCTCAGTTTTAAATCATACAGTGGAATCGAAGTCCTTTTTACAAGACATGCACTGTTTGGCACAGTTATAAATTCTGTTTATCGTCAAGCGCGAGTGTCATTCAGTCCATGGACATCGTTAGGCTAAATTCCGACGCAATTATCACTCTACACAGGTATTAAATATTGTGATTATAGTAATTTTAATTTTGTTCAAATACACAATTTCTTTATAGATTTATTGATGTGGCCGCCTAGTATCATACGTGGTATAGGTATTTCTAGTCGGCACTGATTGATATCCTTTAATTTTGGCTGTAATTGTCGCGACGATCACGATTAAACACAAAATAAAATATTTGCATATATTCGATATTCTTTTAAACACAAAAAACGATATTCGAAGGTCGCGATATTAATAATAAATTGGAATTGGACATCTCGGCATATGAGTTTTCTAATTGGACACCGAGATTACTAGCGTCAGTGTACAATGCATCCGAATCAGTTAATGCATTCGGATACCAAACATCAATTTCTTATGTGATATATCTTTTTTTCAATCTGAAATATCGGTGACAAAAGTGGTATCGGTACATCTCTAGTTTAGACCCGTTTTATGGTGGTCATCCGTTATTACCCGTTGCATATCCATTTATATATAGGTGAGGTTTAGAATATCAATATTTTCTTAGATATTTGTACCAGTGTATGAACAATTGTTACATTGATGACAAAATAATTTTAATGACGACACTAGGGATGATTATCTGTAATATCTTTCGAATTTTGAACAAACATACTTATTCATACTAGACTTAAACCAGGAAAAATTTTAGGCGTTTTTGGATATTGAGATGTGACGTTAAAACAAAGTAAGGCCAGATATATTCGAATAAGAGAAAATTGTTTGCGAAACATCTAACCTTCCATGGCCATATAATTCCGTTTGGTATCCATGTCTTCCAGTTGCGTTTCGTTCTTTATATATAGCAGAAAGAATGAAAAGTTTTGACTTTCGGATTCCGGTTCTTCTTTGAACGACATTTTCTGTCTTTGAAGTCGTCTTTTTCTAAAGCTTCCGGTTTTTGAATGTATACTACCATTACGATTGGAGACCACATGGGTGGTTTGTTGTTGTATAGATGTTATAGATTCCATTTTAACATATTATAGTAATTAGACGTATTGATGTACAGCCTAATTCTAAACTGCTCTCTGTGTCCTAAAGTACCACTAAGAACGGGTATATAAATGAACATCTTCCATCACTCAATGCTGTATGCATCAGATAAATGCTGATGACACACTTTTTTATACAACCACAAATTTCTCTATAATTTGCATTTACGTGGTTTTTAAATTATAGGTGAATTTCAATAATCAAAATATATGAAGTTACAACACATTTTATCTTCTAAAACAATATCATTTTCTTTTATTCGCGAACTTTTCAAAGTTATTTGCTATTATACTGTATATATACTACGTTGTCGAGTTTAAGGAAATGTTAGGTATAGTCATAACATAAGGTGATTATTATTCACTACTCAGCTACTATCAAAAGGCGGTAGACATAAACGGTAAAGTGTTGAAGGTACCGATTAGGTATTTTTCATATGTTAGTACTCTAGATATAAACTCTGCATAAGTAACAATTTAATTAGTATATATGTATATGTCAAAACATATTTAAACTTCACCTGCTGTGTACCAGTATATCATAATCCTAATTATTCATTAAAACACATAAAGACACAAATCTTTGAAAAGGTTTGGCTTTTAATAGACTTATACTCAAAAATCTGAATTCGGGTAAATTGAAAATGGTTTGAAAATAAAAATTAAACTCGGATTCCGAATCGAACAATAAAATTATTTGTAATAAGCATTAAGGTGAACAAAATGATTTAAATAACAAATTCAGTCGAACAATGTGTATTTGGCAGCAGAGCCTTCTATCTCTAACTTAAAATCATTTATAAACCCATATGTTTGTCTGTTTATTCACAATATTCTTTCAAGAAAAACTCAATCTACGCCCTGACCCGGAATACCTTGTGCGACTTATAACTTCGTACCTGTTCTCACTTCCTTATGCACTTTAAAATAATTTCTTTGGATTATCTTATAATTTTGATGAATTTCTGCAACAACAAACGTTTCATTTCGACATTCTGGCACGGCTTATTTTATATTTACTTAAGACTCGCAACAATTCTTTAATCGCTCGATTTCTACCTTTTCATATGGTTTCGACCTCGCAAGCAAATGGCTTTACATTCCATAACTCAAACCTATAGACAGTGCTTTGATATGTAAGGCCGATGAAAATTCTTTTTTTAAAATAAAATAAGACATCGTCAAATACCAACCAAGTCAGACTACGTTGGTTTTCGGGACCTAGCTAAAAAAAACTGGATTACGCGGCGTTAAGTCGGCTCTGCGTTTCGTCACTACTGTCACATGGCCGACGCGAGTGTTTTTACTAAAATAAAGGCACAAAGCGTTAGAAAAGGGGTTGGAATTTCGGGATACCAACCCCATCTAAAAAAACTCAAAAACGTTACTCCATTAGATACAAATATACGCTAAAATTGTTCTGTGAGCCGCACGGAATGTATCAGCATGACAGAGTTTGGACCACCCTGGTCTACCTTATCAAGAAACTCCCGACTTTGCTGACCAATATATCGTTGAAATGCGATCGTGGAACCGCCACATAGTGTAAATAGTTTATTGGTCAAATTGTTGAAGAGAATAGAAATTTTTCAAAATAAAAATGCGACAACAAGGTAAATACTAGAAAGCAAAAACCACAACATTTTGAGAAAACGACTCATAGGCTCATTTCTTGTCCAATAAATAAGTTTCATGGTTTCTTTTTAGTAAAGAAGGTTAATATGATACTTGAAGACAAAAAATAAGCGAACATTTTGAAGTTTGAGTCGTCTGTTGAACTCGTAATATTTTAATAAATACCGATAAACTATATAAAATTCTGCTCTAAAAGTTCTGTGATGCCCCTCCTTGCTTGATGCCCTAAGCACGTGCTTATATTGTTTAAAGGCTAATCCGGCGCTGTCAGTACCTGTCATGTTCAATGTATATATATATATATATATTTTATTCAATATGAATTTTTTCTTTTATTTTTTCAAATTTGGTATACTGTTCCTTGAACTGACACATATTAAATTTGTATTGCAAAAACTATGCAAGTTTTACGAAAAATCAACATTGAACCGTGCATACAGAATCTGCCTACTCATTTAGAAACTGGCTATACACTCTCAGCAGTACTCGACCTGTTGTGATATCAGATTTTCCGCAAACAAGAAAATTTATAAACAAATATATTGTTACTAAGAACTGTTCTATACCAAAAGTTATCAACTATAAATCAAGCTAAAAATATTTACCGTCTTTATT
This sequence comes from Styela clava, assembly GCF_964204865.1. Lineage (NCBI taxonomy): Eukaryota > Metazoa > Chordata > Ascidiacea > Stolidobranchia > Styelidae > Styela > Styela clava. Next base: position 25,511,888 of record NC_135251.1, read on the forward strand.
ACCGCAGACAAAAAATCAACATTGAACCATGCATATACAGAAACTGTATTAATTTAGAAACTGATTATACACTTATACCAGGGGTGTGCAACCTTTATTACAGGAGAGCCAGGTACAAGTTACTGGGTGAAGCCGCGGGCCGCACCTAGAAACTCTACCTACGAAAGGCTCTGGATACGAAAAGTCCGAATTACGATAATTTTTATCGTAAAAATATTGCTACGGCTATCGTAAGATTTTCTACATACGAACGGCCGAAAACTTAAAAATATGTGCAGTGATATTTGTTTATCTTAGAAAAATTTAATGCAGTGCTTGAATAAGCAATGTCCAATTCGAATTTAAAAATCGAATATCGCGACCTTCGAATATCGTTTTTCGTGTTTATAAGAATATCGAATATGGCGCACATATCCTAGCGCCGTCGTCCACGTTTTGATTTGAAATATTTTACAATTATTGACCCGTTTTTTCCCCGCGGGCAAAGCGAAATTTAGTGAGAAGACGATGATACAATAAAAAAATTTGAATTGCATGTGTGTGTGCTCATTATCGAAAATTACGTTCTCTTTCAGCGGTCAGCTTTTGCCGCCTCCTCCCACTCTCTGCGGTCTTCGTTTAGCGTAGCCTAGTCTACCCAACGCCAAAGATAAACAAACATACCGTTCGTAGTGTTTTTATTCGGTATTTCTCTGTTCTTTCTTATTTCCATATGTACCTTCTTTATTTATTATGCAGTAATTTAAGTCTAACATGTATTTGTTGCGGGTTCTAACCATTATTATGATTTATACAAATGTTATGTCCATTTTGTAGGGGCTTAGACCGTTAGGGCATTTACAGGTAATCTGTGTCCCTACTTACGGAACTTTCTACCTACAAAGGAATTTACGAAACGAATAAATTTTGTAGATAGAGTTTATACTGTAGTTGCAGGCACAACTTTTTTATTGATCTTATGGCATTGTTAGGGGTTCTAGCAGAAATGTTGAGTTAAAATGCATAGATTTCTAATGAAAACAGATATTCAAATTTATTATCACACCGACTTTAAACGAATACAGTATAAGAAACATGTTTTAATAACATTTTTTTGTTTGTTTTTGGAACAGGATTTTGCTAGCTAGTTTTGCTAATATGACAGTAGCAGTCAAGTACTGGTATTGGCTTTGCGCCGCAAAGAGATTAGAATTGCTCGCACATACCAGATTAACTAAACTAAAAACTCGTTTCGCGAACACACTATTTAAAATCGGCACTTCTCCGCGGTCGGCACAATTTTTCCTTGCGGGCCGCATTTGGTCCGCGGGCCGCAGTTTACACACTCTTGACTTATACATATTTTAAAAGGTCATTTTGATATCACTATGAACAATACTCAAACTCTTTTGATATCAGATATTTCGCACACATGAAAATTCATAAAGAAATTTATTGTTACCAAGAACCGTTCTATATCAAAATTTATCAGCTAGAAATCAGGCTATAAATATTTACCGTCTTGATGACCGCAGGTTTTGTCAAAATTTTACTTGGCTGTTGAGTTATCAATGAAACTAATGTTTCTATTCTATCACCCTACTATTCTTAAAATAAATATTTAAAGCTTCACCGTTAGCATTGCCCCCTGGTATGTATATCGGTCATCGCCAGTTTTTCCTTGGATCCGAACTATGGAAAAACAAAATAATTAGCAGTTACCGACTGATAATGTTATCTAGAGACTGTAAACATTAGAAAAAAATTTTAAAGCGATTTCGCCATACTTCTCACACGTCTACATCACAATAGTAATAATGAAGTATTTGAATTTAGAAAGAGTTCAAGGATTAAAATATGAGGTACCGTGTCGGTTTGCAGAGATTGCATTATACGCATTAAAAAAGCGAGTTATCTTTGAATATTGAACACTAATACTGACTGTAAAGTTTTTATCCCGGTAAGAATCTATATTTATTCACAACAATTCGATAAATCGAAGATTTGCAAAATCCTTGGCAAAAGGGGGTAAAAGCGGCTTCATGAAATCACACGCAGTGTCTTCTGGTCCCCACATGTATCCGTGCGCCATACACACGTACAGCAGAAGTAGAAGTTTTATCACTATTGTCATCTCACTGGACTAATTGAGAACAAAGAAACATTTTAATAGGCGATACAAGAATGGCACCTAAATCTATATAATTGTCTTCAATCTGCACTTCGTTGTCGGTTGTCGGTTAGGTTGTCGACATTAGAAAGAAAAAAATGGGTACTCCTGAACCAAGATTGCGGGCACCGGAACGCAATATGTGTACCAGGTTAGGGTCCTGCCATATTTTCATTCCAATTTTCTTTATTTTAGTTCTATTCCAAGTTCGGTGACTAGCCAAGCGACTCTCGTAGTATTTGTGCCTGAAATTATGGCCTAACACTAATCTGGTACGAATACTACGTTCCGGTGTCCGCCATCTTGGTTCACATATTACAGGAGTACCTACCGAAAAATGTATGATTCAAGTATTGTACAGCGAATTGATCGGCCTCGTGTAGTCATATAGTAGGGGCGGTTGGGCGAAATATTTATTCATTCATCCAACATTAAAACTAACTACTTATCCATTCAGTAAGAACAACAAAAATATCAATTTTGTTTGAAAATTAACCCCACCTCGTTGCTCAAAAAGAATCCGCGATAATTCACTTTATACAAGGTAACGTACACCAACCTCTGATTCTAAACATTATATCTGATGCTTTACAGGCTGAAAATTCATTATTGCCAGAGGGCAAAACACAAAAGCATTACCTAATATTAAAAAATTATAATATATACACATCTACTGTAGGCTACTTGTGGTATTGCGACGAATTTTGTTATTTCTACCGAGTTTTCGACTTTCGTTTGTTGGCTCTCAACTTATTTCCACTTTCACAATTAAGCGATTGCGACTCCGATCCACTGAATCCCTGCAAGATATTATCTATGATGTTATTGACATTGTAATTTGAAATAAGACATGTTTGATATTTGTATGAAATAATCAACAATAAATGCGATACCATTTCACGTCACGCTTGTCTGATTTCCCCGGCAGCACAATACTCAAAACCACATTTCAAAGTTATACTTCGATTTCAGTTAACGCATTTGCTGTAACTTGAAACAGTTAATTTACAAATAAGTTGCTTAACTCGTTTTCATATACCTACGGTTGTGTATGAATAAAAAGCTAATTCGTTTCTTGCCATCTCCAAATCATAAACAAATTACCTTCAAAAATAATACAATCAATACAAACGATGTATGTTGAATAGTCGGTTGCAACCGTGATCTCCGTGTCGCCCTTTTCAATAGATTCAACTGTAACCGTACACACATGGATTATACAAACGGTTTTGTTACAACCATAGTGATAACAATCGAAGTAATTGATCACACTATATAGAAATATTGAATCAATCAGATTATAAAATGTTATTTTTCAACACTGCCCTCGTTGACTAATGACTTGCTTAGTTTATTAGATATCAGATATTGCTTTTTTGCTAAAAATGGATTCCAGTGCATAGTTACTTTTTTTATAAATCGAAAATTCTAGTATCTCGTCCGTTGGCCCAATGCCACATTTTCACATATATACTTACTTCCACGCAAGGCTGTATTCACGAAAAAAGCTCATTTTTCAGCTACCACTATCTGCTGCTTTTGAACATGTATATAATCGCCGTGATATCCTGATGAATTCCTTTTGAAAATAACACAATACCTTCTTGCGCAGCTGCTGTGTCATGGACGTGCGAAGAAACTCGAGAGTCTCTATGATCTGCGTCTTCTGTATTTTTAGAAATAGTTCCAATTTACAACTAATAAATCAGATAGTGTTTAACAACTGAGAACTCACGAATTCCTCGATATGTTGCTGTTTCCTTGGTTTTGAAAAGTGCGACCACGAATTCTTTAGGCTCAGATCTATGTTTGAAAATTTAAATAACGTGTAATAGACTGCATTGTCAAAATAGAATTATGAAGCTGCTTTAGATTCATTTTATATTAAGCTTTTAAAACAATTTTTCTCATTATCTACTCAAAAAGAAATAGCAGGTGAACATCCAATTTTGTTAATGTGCTTCTCACAATCCTTCACAGGTTACACTCAACATTTATTTATCTGCACAATCGATATGCTTTGGCGCCCTAAAACAGAATGTTGCTGCCGCGGGAATGCGATGTCAAAATGCCCATTAAACTCAACAACATCATTATCATAGTAACTTACCCAGAATAATAATAGTTCTTAAAATGAAATTTCACGAATTCGGCCCGCGACGCCTCACTGAATTATATTAACAAAACAGCTTTATGGACGAATATATTCTTTACGTGGCAAAATTTGTTTTGAGAAACTAAATTATACTATAACCTAACAAGTATATAATTCACAATCACTCGTTTATTGAGCCCATAATTGATTATAATTAGAGAAATGGCAACAGAACGTAAAAAAGTAGATGCTGAGCGCAAATGGTTTAATGACGCTGAAAATATTCAAAGGATCAGTCTTCGCGCACTGCTTTCTGGGTGAAAAAATGTGATTCATTGGCCATTCCTTTGGTTTTTAACTTTCCAAAATACGTGCTACCCGCCAATGACTTGCAACCTTTAATTTTGGCCCGCAAACGACAAAAGTTTGCCGACCTCTGGTTTACACTTTAGAGCCAGTGAAGTTATACAGACATCCCAACACAAATCCTCGACCCACTGCCCTATCTCCCTCGACTTTCCTATTCTCGATCCTCTGCCCTGTTTCCCTCGCCCAACTGCTCCACCTCTCTCAACCTTCCTATCCTTGACCCACCGCCCTATCTCCCTCAACCTTCCTATCCTCGACCCACTGTCCTATTTCCCCCAAACATCCTATCCCCTTCAACTTTTCTTTCCTCTATCCACTGCCTCTGCCTTGAATTTCCCACCCTCGACCCACTTTCCGACCTCCATCAACTTACTTATCTTCGACCTACGACGCTATACCACTCAGCCCCTAACCTAACGGCGCTACAATCACGACTAGATCGTCAAAATGAACTCTACCATTTTGCAACCAACTTCCATGTTTTATAAATAAAATTATAAAATTTTGAAAGGCCTTTCGATATCGACATACCTGAGTTCATTTTCCGAAACTCATTCAATGTCGTTTGTATTTCGGTTCAAGGCAAAACGATGAGAAAATAATAAAATATTTGCACGCTTAGTCATTTTCAACGAATGTTCTGCCATATTCTGTTGTATATACAAATTTTATTTACGTGACTGAGAAGGCTGAAAAGTCGAAAACAGTCAAAAAAATAAGTCGCTCAGTGAGTGTAATCCCTTCCAAACTATTTTAGAGCCATGAAATGTTTTGTCGTAGCTAGCGTTACCAACTGCCCTTTAATTCAGCGTATAGTCCCAAAATTGACCTAATCTTATCTGCAACTTAATGAAGTTGCAAAGGACGCAGTTAGTACGTAATCTTTGGCATCGCTTTTACTATAAAATGTTTAAGAAAAATACTACCAGAGCACTATTGCTTATTTCGGATCAGCATCATATTTGTCACGAGACTGACGACATGGTCATTTATTAAGGGCATAAAACGGCCTGTTAAAATTTAGAAAACCGTTATTCCAAACAAAAAAACCATCAGTAGCCCAATTAGTAAAACATTTTTAAACTGCCAATTAAGGTTATTGTTTAATATTTGAGATTCCAGCCTACATATACGAATGCTCTCAATCATGTTTTGTCGAAGTACGATTGAATCATCTCATTGGCATACACGACCAGTATAACCCATGGAAGTTGGTCACAAGATAGTAAAGTTCTGTGTGGCGATCGGGTCGTGAATAAAGCACCGTTAGTTCAGGTATCGAATAGTATGGCACCGTAGGTTAAAGATAGGTAAGTTGTGGCAGATAAGGCAGGAGATAGGACAGTAAGTCGAAAAGAGAGAGGTTGAGGGAGATAAAGCGGTGGTTCGAGAATGTTAAAGTTGGGGAGAAAGAGCCGAGGGTCGAGGATAGGAAAGTTGAGGGAGGTCGGGCAGTGTGTCATGGAGATAGGGCAGTGGGTCGAGGACAGTTTTAAGTGTTTAACGGGGTACTTTTGGCACGCAAACAACAAAAGTTTACCGACCTCGGGTTTAGACTTCAGAGCCAGTGAAGTTACTGCCCCTTCTCACTCAACCTTCCTATTTTCAACCGTCCTATCCTCGATCCACTGTCCTATTTCGCCCAAACTTCCTATCTCCTTCAACCTCTTTATCCTCGACTCATCGCCATATCTCCCTCAACTTTTCTTTCCTCTATCCACTGCACTATCTGCCTCAAATTTCCCACCCTCGACCCACTTTCCGATCTCCATCAAGTTACTTACCTTCGACCTACGACGCTATACCACTCAGCCCCTAACCTAACGGCGCTACAATCACGACTAGATCGTCAAAAAGAACTCTACTATCTTGCGACCAACCTCCATGTGTTATACTGGTCGAGTATGTCAATGAGATGATTCAATCGTACGTCGACAAAACATGATTGACGGCATTCGTAAATCTAGGCTGGAATCTCAATTGGTAATCAATAACCATAATGAGTGGCTTAAAAATGTGCTACTAATTTAGCTACTGGTGGCCTCGGGTTTGAGGTGACTGTTTTTAAAATTTCGAAAGGTCATTGGATATCGACATGCCTGAGTTCATTTTCATAAACTCATTCAATGTCCCTTGTATATCCGTTCAAGACAAAACGATGAGGAAATAATAAAATATTTGCACGCTTAGTCATTTTCAACGAATGTTCTGCCATATTCTGTTGTATATACAAATTTCTTTTACGTGACTGAGAAGGCTAAAAAGTCAAAAACAGTCAAAAATATGAGACGCTCAGTGAGTGTAATCCCTTCCAAACTATTTTAGAGTCATGAAATGTTTTGTCGTAGACAGCGTTACCAACTGCCCTTTAATTCAGCGTATAGTCCCAAAATTGAGCTTATCTTATCTGCAACTTAATGAAGTTGCAAAGGACGCAGTAAACGGCCTGTTAAAATTTAGAAATCTGTTATTCCCAACAAATTATATAAAATGTTGAAGAAAAATACTATATACGGACCAGAACACTATTGCTTATTTCGGATCAGCATCATATTTGTCACGAGACTGACGACATGGCCAATTATTAAGGGCATAAAACGGCCTGTTAAAAATTAGAAATCTGTTATTCCCAACAAAAAACTGCAATTAAGGTTATTGTTTAATATTTGAGATTCCATCCTACATATACGAATGCTGTCAATCAAGTTTTGTCGACGTACGATTGAATCATCTCATTGGCATACACGACCAGTATAACCCATGGAAGTTGGTCGCAAGATAGTAAAGTTCAGTGTGGCGATCGGGTCGTGAATAAAGCGCCGTTAGGTCAGGTATCGAATAGTATAGCACCGTAGGTCAAATATAGGTAAGTTGTGACAGATAGGGCAGTGGGTCCGAGGATAGGTGGGTTGAGGGAGATAGGACAGTAGGTCGAAAAAAGAGAGGTTGAGGGAGATAAAACAGTGGTTCGAGGACGTGAAAGTTGGGGAGATAGAGCAGTGGGTCGAGGATAGGGAGGTGGCGTAGTGGGCCGAGGATAGGATGTTTGAGGGAGCTAGGACAGTAGGTCGAGGATGGGAAAGTTGAGGGAGGTCGGGCAGTAGGTCGAGTATAGATAGGTAAGTAAGTAGATGGAGGTAGGGCAGTGGGTGTTTAAGTGTCTTCAACGGAGTAATTTTGGCCCGCAAACGACAAAAGTTTGCCGACCTCTGGTTTAGACTTCAGAGCCAGTGAAGTTAAACATTTATCCCATCACAAATCCACCACCCACTCACTGCCTTTTCCTATTCTCGATCTTCTGCCCTGTCTCCCTCAACCTTCCTATCCTCGACTCACCGCCCTATCTCCCTCAACCGTCCTATCCTCGACCCACTGTCCTATTTCCCATCCCTGGCTGGAATCTCAATTGATAATCAATAACCATAATGAATGGCTTAAAAATGTGCTACTAAATAAGCTACTGGTGGCCTCGGGTTTGAGGTGACTGTTTTTAAAATTTCGAAAGGTCATTCGATATCGACATGCCTGATTTCATTTTCAGAAACTCATTCAATGTCGCTTGTATTTCCGTTCAAGACAAAACGATGAGGAAATAATAAAATATTTGCACGCTTGGTCATTTTCAACGAATGTTCTGCCATATTCTGTTGTATATACAAATTTTTTTTCACGTGACTGAGAAGGCTGAAAAGTCAAAAATATAAGTCGCTCAGTGAGTGTAATCCCTTCCAAACTATTTTAGAGCCATGAAATGTTTTGTCGTAGCTAGCGTTACCAACTGCCCTTTAATTCAGCGTATAGTCCCAAAATTGATCTTATCTTATCTGCAACTTAATGAAGTTGCAAAGGACGCAGTTAGTACGTTATCTTTGGCATCGCTTTTACTATAAAATGTTGAAGAAAAATACTACCAGAGCACTATTGCTTATTTCGGATCAGCATCATATTTGTCACGAGACTGACGACATGGCCAAGTATTAAGGGCATAAAACGGCCTGTTAAAATTTAGAAAACCGTTATTCCCAACAAAAAAACCATCAGTAGCCCAATTAATAAAACATTTTCAAACTGCCAATTAAGGTTATTGTTTAATATTTGAGATTCCAGCCTACATATACGAATGCTGTCAATCATGTTTTGTCGAAGTACGATTGAATCATCTCATTGGCATACGCGACCAGTATAACCCATGGAAGTTGGTCACAAGATAGTAAAGTTTGGTGTGGCGATCGGGTTGTGAATAAAGCGCCGTTAGGTCAGGTACCGAATAGTATAGCACCGTAGGTCAAAGATATGTAAGTTGTGGCAGATAGGGGAGTGGGTCTGAGGATAGCTAGGTTGAGGGAGATAGAACAGTAAGTCGAAAGGAGAGAGTTTGAGGGAGATAAAGCGATGGTTCGAGAATGTGAAAGTTGGGGAGAAAGAGCAAAGGGTCGAGGATAGGAAAGTTGAGGGAGGTCGGGTAGTGTGTCATGGAGATAGGGAAGTGGGTCGAGGACAGTTTTAAGTGTTTAACGGAGTACTTTTGGCACGCAAATGACAAAAGTTTACCGACCTCGTGTTTAGACTTCAGAGCCAGTGAAGTACTGCCCTTTCTCCCTCAACCTTCCTATCCTTGACCCACCGCCCTATCTCCCTCAACCGTCTATCCTCGATCCACTGTCCTATTTCCCCCAAACTTCCTATCCCCTTCAACCTCTTTATCCCCGACTCATTGCCCTATCTCCCTCAACTTTTCTTTCCTCTATCCACTGCACTATCTGCCTCAAATTTCCCACCCTCGACCCACTTTCTGATCTCCATCAAGTTACTTATCTTTGACCTACGACGCTATACCACTCAGCCCCTAACCCAACGGCGCTACAATCACGACTAGGTCGTCAAAAAGAACTCCACCATCTTGCAACCAACTTCCATGTGTTATACTGGTCGAGTATGCCAATGAGATGATTCAAACGTACGTCGACAAAACATGATTGACGGCATTCGTAAATGTAGGCTGGAATCTCAATTGGTAATCAATAACCATAATGAGTGGCTTAAAAATGTGCTACTACATGAGCTACTGATGGCGTCGGGTTTGAGGTGATTGTTTTTAAAATTTTGAAATGCCATTCAATATCGACATACCTGAGTTCATTTTCCGAAACTCATTCAATGTGGCTTTTATTTCCGTTCAAGGCAAAACGATGAGGAAATAATAAAATATTTGCACGCGTACTCATTTTCAACAAATGTTCTGCCATATTCTGTTGTATATACAAATTTCTTTTACGTGACTGAGGAGACTGAAAAGTCAAAAACAGTCAAAATATAAGTCGCTCAGTGAGTGTAATCCCTTCCAAACTATTTTAGAGCCATGAAATGTTTTGTCGTAGCTAGCGTTGCCAACTTCCCTTCAATTCAGCGCATAGTCCCAAAATTGAGCTTATCTTATCTGCAACTTAATGAAGTTGCAAAGGACGCAGTTAGTACGTAATCTTTGGCATCGTTTTTACTATAAAATGTTGAAGAAAAATACTTTATACGGACCAGAACACTATTGCTTATTTCGGATCAGCATCATATTTGTCACGAGACTGACGACATGGCCAATTATTAAGGGCATAAAACGTTCTGTTAAAATTTAGAAATCTGTTATTCCCAACAAAAAACCATCAGTAGCCTAATTAGTAAAACATTTTTAAACTGCCAATTAAGGTTATTGTTTAATATTTGAGATTCCAGCCTACATATACGAATGCTGTCAATCATGTTTGTCGACGTACGATTGAATCATCTCATTGGCATACACGACCAGTGTAACCCATGGAAGTTGGTCGCAAGATAGTAAAGTTCAGTGTGGCGATCGGGTCGTGAATAAAGCGCCGTTAGGTCAGGTATCGAATAGTATGGCACCGTAGGTCAAAGATAGGTAAGTTGTGGCAGATAAGGCAGTGGGTCCGAGGATAGGTAGGTTGAGGGAGATAGGACAGTAGGTCGAAAAGAGAGAGGTTGAGGGAGATAAAGCGGTGGTTCGAGGATGTGAAAGTTGGGGAGATAGAGCAGTGGGTCGAGGATAGGATGTTTGAGGGAGCTAGGGCAGTGGGTTGAGGAAAGAAAAGTTGAAGGAGGTCGGGCAGTAGGTCGAGTATAGATAGGTAAGTAAGTAAATGGAGGTAGGACAGTGGGTCGAGGACGGTTTTAAGTGTTCTTTATTTAACGGAGTAATTTTGGCCCGCAAACGACAAAAGTTTGCCGACCTCTGGTTTAGACGTCAGAGCCAGTGAAGTTAAACAGTCATCCCATCACAAATCCGCCACCCACTGCCCTGTCTCCCTCGCCCAACTGCTCCACCTCCCTCAACCTTCCTATCCTCGACCCACCGCCCCATCTCCCTCAGCCGTCCTATCCTCGACAGACTGTCCTATTTCCCATCCCCTTCAACCTGTTTATCCTCAACTTTTCTTTCCTTCATTCACTGCACTATCTGCCTCAAACTTCCCACCCTCGACCCACGACGCTACACCACTCAGCCCCTAACCTAACGGCGCTACAATCACGACTAGATTGTCAAAAAGAACTCTACTATCTTGCGACCAACCTCCATGTGTTGTACTGGTCGAGTATGCCAATGAGATGATTCAATCGTACGTCGACAAAACATGATTGAGGGCATTCGTAAATGTAGGCTGAAATCTCAATTGGTAATCAATAACCATAATGAGTGGCTTAAAAATGTGCAACTAATTTAGCTACTGGTGGCCTCGGGTTTGAGGTGACTGTTTTTAAAATTTCGAAAGGTCATTCGATATCGACATGCCTGACTTCATTTTCAGAAACTCATTCAATGTTGCTTGTATTTCCGTTCAAGACAAAACGATGAGGAAATAATAAAGTATTTGCACGCTTAGTCGTTTTCAACGAATGTTCTGCCATATTCTGTTGTATATACAAATTTCTTTTACGTGACTGAGAAGGCTGAAAAGTCAAAAACAGTCAAAAATATGAGTCGCTCAGTGAGTGTAATCCCTTCCAAACTATTTTAGAGCCATGAAATGTTTTGTCGTAGATAGCGTTACCAACTGCCCTTTAATTCAGCGTATAGTCCCATAATTGAGCTTATCTTATCTGCAACTTAATGAAGTTGCAAAGGACGCAGTTAGTACGTTATCTTTGGCATCGCTTTTACTATAAAATGTTGAAAAAAAATACTTTATACCGACCAGAGCACTATTGCTTATCTTGGATCAGCATCATATCTGACACAAGACTCACGACATGGCCAATTATTAAGGGCATAAAACGGCCTGTTAAAATTTAGAAAACTGTTATTCCCAACAAAAAAAAATCAGTAACCCAATTAGTAAAACATTTTTAAACTGCCAATTAAGGTTATTGTTTGATATTTGAGATTCCAGCCTACATATACGAATGCTGTCAATTATGTTTTGTCGAAGTACGATTGAATCATCTCATTGGCATACACGACCAGTATAACCCATGGAAGATAGTAAAGTTCAGTGTGGCGATCGGGTCGTGAATAAAGCGCCGTTAGGTCAGGTACCGAATAGTATAGCACCGTAGGTCAAAGATAGGTAAGTTGTTGCAGATAGGGGAGTGGGTCTGAGGATAGCTAGGTTGAGGGAGATAGGACAGTAAGTCGGAAGGAGAGAGGTTGAGGGAGATAAAGCGGTGGTTCGAGAATGTGAAAGTTGGGGAGAAAGAGCAGAGGGTCGAGGATAGGAAAGTTGAGGGAGGTCGGGCAGTGTTTCATGGAGATAGGGCAGAGGGTCAGGGACAGTTTTAAGTGTTTAACGGAGTACTTTTGGCACGCAAACGAAAACAGTTTGCCGACCTCGGGTTTAGACTTCAGAGCCAGTGAAGTTACTGCCCTTTCTCCCTCTACCTTCCTATCCTCGACCCACCGCCCTATCTCCCTCAACCGTCCTATCCTCGATCCACTGTCCTATTTCCCCTGAACTTCCTATCCCCTTCAACCTTTTTATCCTCGACTCATTGCCATATCTCCCTCAACTTTTTTTTCCTCTATCCACTACACTATCTGCCTCAAATTTCCCACCCTCGACCCACTTTCCGATCTCCATCAAGTTACTTATCTTCTACTTATCTTTGACCTACGACGCTATACCACTCAGCCCCTAACCTAACGGCGCCATAATCACGACTAGATCGTCAAAAAGAACTCCACCATCTTGCAACCAACTTCCATGTGTTATACTGGTCGAGTATGCCAATGAGATGATTCAAACGTACGTCGACAAAACATGATTGACGGCATTCGTAAATGTAGGCTGGAATCTCAATTGGTAATCAATAACCATAATGAGTGGCTTAAAAATGTGCTACTACATAAGCTACTGATGGCGTCGGGTTTGAGGCGATTGTTTTTAAAATTTCGAAATGCCATTCGATATCGACATACCTGAGTTCATTTTCCGAAACTCATTCAAGCTCGCTTGTATTTCCGTTCAAGGAAAAACGATGAGGAAATAATAAAATATTTGCACGCTTAGTCATTTTCAACGAATGTTCTGCCATATTCTGTTGTATATACAAATTTCTTTTACGTGACTGAGAAGGCTAAAAAGTCAAAACAGTCAAAAATATGAGTCGCTCAGTGAGTGTAATCCCTTCCAAACTATTTTAGAGCCATGAAATGTTTTGTCGTAGATAGCGTTACCAACTGCCCTTTAATTCAGCGTATAGTCCCAAAATTGAGCTTATCTTATCTGCAACTTAATGAAGTTGCAAAGGACGCAGTTAGTACGTTATCTTTGGCATCGCTTTTACTATAAAATGTTGAAAAAAAATACTTTATACCGACCAGAGCACTATTGCTTATCTTGGATCAGCATCATATCTGACACAAGACTCACGACATGGCCAATTATTAAGGGCATAAAACGGCCTGTTAAAATTTAGAAAACTGTTATTCCCAACAAAAAAAAATCAGTAACCCAATTAGTAAAACATTTTTAAACTGCCAATTAAGGTTATTGTTTGATATTTGAGATTCCAGCCTACATATACGAATGCTGTCAATTATGTTTTGTCGAAGTACGATTGAATCATCTCATTGGCATACACGACCAGTATAACCCATGGAAGATAGTAAAGTTCAGTGTGGCGATCGGGTCGTGAATAAAGCGCGGTTAGGTCAGGTACCGAATAGTATAGCACCGTAGGTCAAAGATAGGTAAGTTGTTGCAGATAGGGGAGTGGGTCTGAGGATAGCTAGGTTGAGGGAGATAGGACAGTAAGTCGGAAGGAGAGAGGTTGAGGGAGATAAAGCGGTGGTTCGAGAATGTGAAAGTTGGGGAGAAAGAGCAGAGGGTCGAGGATAGGAAAGTTGAGGGAGGTCGGGCAGTGTTTCATGGAGATAGGGCAGAGGGTCAGAGACAGTTTTAAGTGTTTAACGGAGTACTTTTGGCACGCAAACGAAAACAGTTTGCCGACCTCGGGTTTAGACTTCAGAGCCAGTGAAGTTACTGCCCTTTCTCCCTCTACCTTCCTATCCTCGACCCACCGCCCTATCTCCCTCAACCGTCCTATCCTCGATCCACTGTCCTATTTCCCCTAAACTTCCTATCCCCTTCAACCTTTTTATCCTCGACTCATTGCCATATCTCCCTCAACTTTTTTTTTCTCTATCCACTACACTATCTGCCTCAAATTTCTCACCCTCGACCCACTTTCCGATCTCCATCAAGTTACTTATCTTCTACTTATCTTTGACCTACGACGCTATACCACTCAGCCCCTAACCTAACGGCGCCATAATCACGACTAGATCGTCAAAAAGAACTCCACCATCTTGCAACCAACTTCCATGTGTTATACTGGTCGAGTATGCCAATGAGATGATTCAAACGTACGTCGACAAAACATGATTGACGGCATTCGTAAATGTAGGCTGGAATCTCAATTGGTAATCAATAACCATAATGAGTGGCTTTAAAATGTGCTACTACATAAGCTACTGATGGCGTCGGGTTTGAGGCGATTGTTTTTAAAATTTCGAAATGCCATTCGATATCGACATACCTGAGTTCATTTTCCGAAACTCATTCAAGCTCGCTTGTATTTCCGTTCAAGGAAAAACGATGAGGAAATAATAAAATATTTGCACGCTTAGTCATTTTCAACGAATGTTCTGCCATATTCTGTTGTATATACAAATTTCTTTTACGTGACTGAGAAGGCTAAAAAGTCAAAAACAGTCAAAAATATGAGTCGCTCAGTGAGTCTAATCCCTTCCAAACTATTTTAGAGCCATGAAATGTTTTGTCGTAGCTAGCGTTACCAACTGCCCTTTAATTCAGCGTATAGACCCAAAATTGAGCTTATCTTATCTGCAACTTAATGAAGTTGCAAAGGACGCAGTTAGTACGTTATCTTTGGCATCGCTTTTACTATAAAATGTTAAAAAAAAATACTTTATACCCACCAGAGCACTATTGCTTATTTTGGATCAGCATCATATCTGACACAAGACTCACGACATGGCCAATTATTAAGGGCATAAAACGGCCTGTTAAAATTTATAAAACTGTTATTCCCAACAAAAAAAAACATCAGTAACCCAATTAGTAAAACATTTTTAAACTGCCAATTAAGGTTATTGTTTAATATTTGAGATTCCAGCCTACATATACGAATGCTGTCAATCATGTTTTGTCAAAGTACGATTGAATCATCTCATTGGCATACACGACCAGTATAACCCATGGAAGTTGGTCACAAGATAGTAAAGTTCAGTGTGGCGATCAGGTTGTGAATAAAGCGCCGTTAGGTCAGGTACCGAATAGTATAGCACCGTAGGTCAAAGATAGGTAAGTTGTTGCAGATAGGGAAGTGGGTCCGAGGATAGCTAGGTTGAGGAAGATAGGACAGTAAGTCGGAAGGAGAGAGGTTGAGGGGGATAAAGCGGTGGTTCGAGAATGTGAAAGTTGGGGAGAAAGAGCAGAGGGTCGAGGATAGGAAAGTTGAGAGAGGTCGGGCAGTGTGTCATGGAGATAGGGCAGTGGGTCGAGGACAGTTTTAAGTGTTTAACGGAGTACTTTTGGCACGCAAACTCCCTCAACCTTCCTATCCTCGACCCACCGCCCTATCTCCCTCAACCGTTCTATCATCGATTCACTGTCCTATTTCCCCCAAACTTCCTATCCCCTTCAACCTCTTTATCCTCGACTCATTGCCATATATCCCTCAACTTTTCTTTCCTCTATCCACTACACTATCTGCCTCAAAAAAAAAAAAAAACGAAAAATTTTTGCCGACCTCGGGTTTAGACTTCAGAGCCAGTGAAGTTACTGCCCTTTCTCCCTCGACCTTCCTATCCTCGACCCACCGCCCTATCTCCCTCAACCGTCCTATCCTCGATCCACTGTCCTATTTCCCCCAAACTTCCTATCCCCTTCAACCTCTTTATCCTCGACTCATTGCCATATCTCCCTCAACTTTTCTTTCCTCTATCCACTACACTATCTGCCTCAAATTTCCCACCCTCGACCCACTTTCCGATCTCCATCAAGTTACTTATCTTCGACCTACGACGCTATACCACTCAGCCCCTAAGCTAACGGCGCTACAATCACGACTAGATCGACAAAAAGAACTCCACCATCTTGCAACCAACTTCCATGTGTTATACTGGTCGAGTATGCCGATGAGATGATTCAAACGTACGTCGACAAAATATGATTGACGGCATTCGTAAATGTAGGCATGAATCTCAATTGGTAATCAATAACCATAATGAGTGGCTTAAAAATGTGCTACTACATAAGCTACTGATGGCGTCGGGTTTGAGGTGATTGTTTTTAAAATTTTGAAATGCCATCCGATATCGACATACCCGAGTTCATTTTCCGAAACTCATTCAATGTCGCTTTTATTTCCGTTCAAGGCAAAACGATGAGGAAATAATAAAATATTTGCACGCGTACTCATTTTCAACGAATGTTCTGCCATATTCTGTTGTATATACAAATTTCTTTTACGTGACTGAGGAGACTGAAAAGTCAAAAACAGTCAAAAATTTAAGTCGCTCAGTGAGTGTAATCCCTTCCAAACTATTTTAGAGCCATGAAATGTTTTGTCGTAGCTGGCGTTGCCAACTTCCCTTTAATTCAGCGTATAGTCCCAAACTGAGCTTATCTTATCTGCAACTTAATGAAGTTGCAAAGGACGCAGTTAGTACGTAATCTTTGGCATCGCTTTTACTATAAAATGTTGAAGAAAAATACTTTATACGGACCAGAACACCATTGCTTATTTCGGATCAGCATCAAATTTGTCACGAGACTGACGACATGGCCAATTATTAAGGGCATAAAACGGCCTGTTAAAATTTAGAAACATGTTATTCCCAACAAAAAACCATCAGTAGCCCAATAAGTAAAACATTTTTAAACTGCCAATTAAGGTTATTGTTTAATATTTGAGATTCCAGCCTACATATACGAATGCTGTCAATCATGTTTTGTCGAAGTACGATTGAATCATCTCATTGGCATACACGACCAGTATAACCCATGGAAGATAGTAAAGTTCAGTGTGGCGATCGGGTCGTGAATAAAGCGCCGTTAGGTCAGGTATCGAATAGTATGTCACCGTAGGTTAAAGATAGGTAAGTTGTGGCAGATAAGGCAGGAGATAGGACAGTAGGTCGAAAAGAGAGAGGTTGAGGGAGATAAAGCGGTGGTTTGAGGATGTGAAAGTTGGGGAGATAGAGCAGAGGGTCGAGGATAGGTAGGTGGCGTAGTGGGCCGAGGATAGGATGTTTGAGGGAGCTAGGGCAGTGGGTCGAGGATAGGAAAGTTGAAGGGGGTCGGGCAGTAGGTCGAGTATAGATAGGTAAGTAAGTAGATGGGGGTAGGGCAGTGGGTCGAGGACGGTTCTCAGTGTGTTTAACGGAGTCATTTTGGCCCGTAAACGACAAAAGTTTGCCGACCTCTGGTTTAGACGTCAGAGCCAGTGAAGTTAAACAGTCATCCCATCACAAATCCGCCACCCACTGCCCTTTCCTATTCTCGATCCTCTGCCCTGTCTCCCTCGCCCAACTGCTCCACCTCCATCAACCGTCCTATCCTCGACAGACTGTCCTATTTCCCATCCTCTTCAACCTCTTTATCCTCGACTCATTGCCATATCTCCTTCAACTTTTCTTTCCTTCATCCACTGCACTATCTGCCTCAAACTTCCCATCCTCGACCCACTGTCGGACCTCCATCAACTTACTTATCTTCGACCCACGACGCTACACCACTCAGCCCCTAACCTAACGGCGCTACAATCACGACTAGATCGCCAAAAAGAACTCTACTATCTTGCGACCAACCTCCATGTGTTATACTGGTCGAGTATGTCAATGAGATGATTCAATCGTACGTCGACAAAACATGATTGACGGCATTCGTTAATGTAGGCTGGAATCTCAATTGGTAATCAATAACCATAATGAGTGGCTTAAAAATGTGCTACTAATTTAGCTACTGGTGGCCTCGGGTTTGAGGTGACTGTTTTTAAAATTTCGAAAGGTCATTCGATATCGACATGCCTGAGTTCATTTTCAGAAACTCATTCAATGTCCCTTGTATTTCCGTTCAAGACAAAACGATGAGGAAATAATAAAATATTTGCACGCTTAGTCATTTTCAATGAATGTTCTGCCATATTCTGTTGTGTATACAAATTTCTTTTACGTGACTGAGAAGGCTAAAAAGTCAAAACAGTCAAAAATATGAGTCGCTCAGTGAGTGTAATCCCTTCCAAACTATTTTAGAGCCATGAAATGTTTTGTCGTAGCTAGCGTTGCCAACTTCCCTTCAATTCAGCGCATAGTCCCAAAATTGAGCTTATCTTATCTTCAACTTAATGAAGTTGCAAAGGACGCAGTTAGTACGTAATCTTTGGCATCGTTTTTACTATAAAATGTTTAAGAAAAATACTTTATACGGACCAGAACACTATTGCTTATTTCGGATCAGCATCATATTTGTCACGAGACTGACGACATGGCCAATTATTAAGGGCATAAAACGTTCTGTTAAAATTTAGAAATCTGTTATTCCCAACAAAACACCATCAGTAGCCTAATTAGTAAAACATTTTTAAACTGCCAATTAAGGTTATTGTTTAATATTTGAGATTCCAGCCTACATATACGAATGCTGTCAATCATGTTTGTCGACGTACGATTGAATCATCTCATTGGCATACACGACCAGTGTAACCCATGGAAGTTGGTCGCAAGATAGTAAAGTTCAGTGTGGCGATCGGGTCGTGAATAAAGCGCCGTTAGGTCAGGTATCGAATAGCATGGCACCGTAGGTCAAAGATAGGTAAGTTGTGGCAGATAAGGCAGTGGGTCCGAGGATAGGTAGGTTGAGGGAGATAGGACAGTAGGTCGAAAAGAGAGAGGTTGAGGGAGATAAAGCGGTGGTTCGAGGATGTGAAAGTTGGGGAGATAGAGCAGTGGGTCGAGGATAGGATGTTTGAGGGAGCTAGGGCAGTGGGTTGAGGAAAGAAAAGTTGAAGGAGGTCGGGCAGTAGGTCGAGTATAGATAGGTAAGTAAGTAGATGGAGGTAGGACAGTGGGTCGAGGACGGTTTTAAGTGTTCTTTATTTAACGGAGTAATTTTGGCCCGCAAACGACAAAAGTTTGCCGACCTCTGGTTTAGACGTCAGAGCCAGTGAAGTTAAACAGTCATCCCATCACAAATCCGCCACCCACTGCCCTGTCTCCCTCGCCCAACTGCTCCACCTCCCTCAACCTTCCTATCCTCGACCCACCGCCCCATCTCCCTCAGCCGTCCTATCCTCGACAGACTGTCCTATTTCCCATCCCCTTCGACCTGTTTATCCTCAACTTTTCTTTCCTTCATTCACTGCACTATCTGCCTCAAACTTCCCACCCTCGACCCACTGTCGGATCTCCATCAACTTACTTACCTTCGACCCATGACGCTACACCACTCAGCCCCTAACCTAACGGCGCTACAATCACGACTAGATCGTCAAAAAGAACTCTACTATCTTGCGACCAACCTCCATGTGTTATACTGGTCGAGTATGCCAATGAGATGATTCAATCGTACGTCGACAAAACATGATTGACGGCAATCGTAAATGTAGGCTGAAATCTCAATTGGTAATCAATAACCATAATGAGTGGCTTAAAAATGTGCAACTAATTTAGCTACTGGTGGCCTCGGGTTTGAGGTGACTGTTTTTAAAATTTCGAAAGGTTATTCGATATCGACATGCCTGACTTCATTTTCAGAAACTCATTCAATGTTGCTTGTATTTCCGTTCAAGACAAAACGATGAGGAAATAATAAAGTATTTGCACGCTTAGTCGTTTTCAACGAATGTTCTGCCATATTCTGTTGTATATACAAATTTCTTTTACGTGACTGAGAAGGCTGAAAAGTCAAAAACAGTCAAAAATATGAGTCGCTCAGTGAGTGTAATCCCTTCCAAACTATTTTAGAGCCATGAAATGTTTTGTCGTAGCTAGCGTTACCAACTTCCCTTTAATTCAGCGTATAGTCCCAAAATTGAGCTTATCTTATCTGCAACTTAATGAAGTTGCAAAGGACGCAGTTAGTACGTAATCTTTGGCATCGCTTTTACTATAAAATGTTGAAGAAAAATACTTTATACGGACCAGAACACCATTGCTTATTTTGGATCAGCATCATATTTGTCACGAGACTGACGACATGGCCAATTATTAAGGGCATAAAACGTCCTGGTAAAATTTAGAAATCTGTTATTCCCAACAAAAAACCATCAGTAGCCCAATAAGTAAAACATTTTTAAACTGCCAATTAAGGTTATTGTTTAATATTTGAGATTCCAGCCTACATATACGAATGCTGTCAATCATGTTTTGTCGACGTACGATTGAATCATCTCATTGGCATACACGATCAGTATAACCCATGGAAGTTGGTCGCAAGATAGTAAAGTTCAGTGTGGCGATCGGGTCGTGAATAAAGCACCGTTAGGTCAGGTATCGAATAGTATGGCACCGTAGGTTAAAGATAGGTAAGTTGTGGCAGATAAGGCAGTGGGTCCGAGGATTGGTAGGTTGAGGGAAATAGGACAGTAGGTCGAAAAGAGAGAGGTTGAGGGAGATAAAGCGGTGGTTTGAGGATGTGAAAGTTGGGGAGAAAGAGCAGTGGGTCGAGAATAGGTAGGTGGCGTAGTGGGCCGCGGATGGGATGTTTGAGGAAGCTAGGGCAGTGTGTCAAGGATAGGAAAGTTGAAGGGAGTCGGGCAGTATCGAGTATAGATAGGTAAGTAAGTAGATGGAGGTAGGGCAGTGGGTCGAGGACGGTTTTAAGTGTCTTTAACGGAGTCATTTTGGCCCGCAAACGACAAAAGTTTGCCGACCTCTGGTTTAGACGTCAGAGCCAGTGAAGTTAAACAGTCATCCCATCACAAATCCGCCACCCACTGCCCTTTCCTATTCTCGATCCTCTGCCCTGTCTCCCTCGCCCAACTGCTCCACCTCCATCAACCGTCCTATCCTCGACAGACTGTCCTATTTCCCATCCTCTTCAACCTCTTTATCCTCGACTCATTGCCATATCTCCTTCAACTTTTCTTTCCTTCATCCACTGCACTATCTGCCTCAAACTTCCCATCCTCGACCCACTGTCGGACCTCCATCAACTTACTTATCTTCGACCCACGACGCTACACCACTCAGCCCCTAACCTAACGGCGCTACAATCACGACTAGATCGCCAAAAAGAACTCTACTATCTTGCGACCAACCTCCATGTGTTATACTGGTCGAGTATGTCAATGAGATGATTCAATCGTACGTCGACAAAACATGATTGACGGCATTCGTAAATGTAGGCTGGAATCTCAATTGGTAATCAATAACCATAATGAGTGGCTTAAAAATGTGCTACTAATTTAGCTACTGGTGGCCTCGGGTTTGAGGTGACTGTTTTTAAAATTTCGAAAGGTCATTCGATATCGACATGCCTGAGTTCATTTTCAGAAACTCATTCAATGTCCCTTGTATTTACGTTCAAGACAAAACGATGAGGAAATAATAAAATATTTGCACGCTTAGTCATTTTCAATGAATGTTCTGCCATATTCTGTTGTGTATACAAATTTCTTTTACGTGACTGAGAAGGCTAAAAAGTCAAAACAGTCAAAAATATGAGTCGCTCAGTGAGTGTAATCCCTTCCAAACTATTTTAGAGCCATGAAATGTTTTGTCGTAGATAGCGTTACCAACTGCCCTTTAATTCAGCGTATAGTCCCAAAATTGAGCTTATCTTATCTGCAACTTAATGAAGTTGCAAAGGACGCAGTTAGTACGTTATCTTTGGCATCGCTTTTACTATAAAATGTTGAAAAAAAATACTTTATACCGACCAGAGCACTATTGCTTATCTTGGATCAGCATCATATCTGACACAAGACTCACGACATGGCCAATTATTAAGGGCATAAAACGGCCTGTTAAAATTTAGAAAACCGTTATTCCCAACAAAAAAAAATCAGTAACCCAATTAGTAAAACATTTTTAAACTGCCAATTAAGGTTATTGTTTGATATTTGAGATTCCAGCCTACATATACGAATGCTGTCAATCATGTTTGTCGACGTACGATTGAATCATCTCATTGGCATACACGACCAGTGTAACCCATGGAAGTTGGTCGCAAGATAGTAAAGTTCAGTGTGGCGATCGGGTCGTGAATAAAGCGCCGTTAGGTCAGGTATCGAATAGCATGGCACCGTAGGTCAAAGATAGGTAAGTTGTGGCAGATAAGGCAGTGGGTCCGAGGATAGGTAGGTTGAGGGAGATAGGACAGTAGGTCGAAAAGAGAGAGGTTGAGGGAGATAAAGCGGTGGTTCGAGGATGTGAAAGTTGGGGAGATAGAGCAGTGGGTCGAGGATAGGATGTTTGAGGGAGCTAGGGCAGTGGGTTGAGGAAAGAAAAGTTGAAGGAGGTCGGGCAGTAGGTCGAGTATAGATAGGTAAGTAAGTAGATGGAGGTAGGACAGTGGGTCGAGGACGGTTTTAAGTGTTCTTTATTTAACGGAGTAATTTTGGCCCGCAAACGACAAAAGTTTGCCGACCTCTGGTTTAGACGTCAGAGCCAGTGAAGTTAAACAGTCATCCCATCACAAATCCGCCACCCACTGCCCTGTCTCCCTCGCCCAACTGCTCCACCTCCCTCAACCTTCCTATCCTCGACCCACCGCCCCATCTCCCTCAGCCGTCCTATCCTCGACAGACTGTCCTATTTCCCATCCCCTTCGACCTGTTTATCCTCAACTTTTCTTTCCTTCATTCACTGCACTATCTGCCTCAAACTTCCCACCCTCGACCCACTGTCGGATCTCCATCAACTTACTTACCTTCGACCCATGACGCTACACCACTCAGCCCCTAACCTAACGGCGCTACAATCACGACTAGATCGTCAAAAAGAACTCTACTATCTTGCGACCAACCTCCATGTGTTATACTGGTCGAGTATGCCAATGAGATGATTCAATCGTACGTCGACAAAACATGATTGACGGCAATCGTAAATGTAGGCTGAAATCTCAATTGGTAATCAATAACCATAATGAGTGGCTTAAAAATGTGCAACTAATTTAGCTACTGGTGGCCTCGGGTTTGAGGTGACTGTTTTTAAAATTTCGAAAGGTTATTCGATATCGACATGCCTGACTTCATTTTCAGAAACTCATTCAATGTTGCTTGTATTTCCGTTCAAGACAAAACGATGAGGAAATAATAAAGTATTTGCACGCTTAGTCGTTTTCAACGAATGTTCTGCCATATTCTGTTGTATATACAAATTTCTTTTACGTGACTGAGAAGGCTGAAAAGTCAAAAACAGTCAAAAATATGAGTCGCTCAGTGAGTGTAATCCCTTCCAAACTATTTTAGAGCCATGAAATGTTTTGTCGTAGCTAGCGTTACCAACTTCCCTTTAATTCAGCGTATAGTCCCAAAATTGAGCTTATCTTATCTGCAACTTAATGAAGTTGCAAAGGACGCAGTTAGTACGTAATCTTTGGCATCGCTTTTACTATAAAATGTTGAAGAAAAATACTTTATACGGACCAGAACACCATTGCTTATTTTGGATCAGCATCATATTTGTCACGAGACTGACGACATGGCCAATTATTAAGGGCATAAAACGTCCTGGTAAAATTTAGAAATCTGTTATTCCCAACAAAAAACCATCAGTAGCCCAATAAGTAAAACATTTTTAAACTGCCAATTAAGGTTATTGTTTAATATTTGAGATTCCAGCCTACATATACGAATGCTGTCAATCATGTTTTGTCGACGTACGATTGAATCATCTCATTGGCATACACGATCAGTATAACCCATGGAAGTTGGTCGCAAGATAGTAAAGTTCAGTGTGGCGATCGGGTCGTGAATAAAGCACCGTTAGGTCAGGTATCGAATAGTATGGCACCGTAGGTTAAAGATAGGTAAGTTGTGGCAGATAAGGCAGTGGGTCCGAGGATTGGTAGGTTGAGGGAAATAGGACAGTAGGTCGAAAAGAGAGAGGTTGAGGGAGATAAAGCGGTGGTTTGAGGATGTGAAAGTTGGGGAGAAAGAGCAGTGGGTCGAGAATAGGTAGGTGGCGTAGTGGGCCGCGGATGGGATGTTTGAGGAAGCTAGGGCAGTGTGTCAAGGATAGGAAAGTTGAAGGGAGTCGGGCAGTATCGAGTATAGATAGGTAAGTAAGTAGATGGAGGTAGGGCAGTGGGTCGAGGACGGTTTTAAGTGTCTTTAACGGAGTCATTTTGGCCCGCAAACGACAAAAGTTTGCCGACCTCTGGTTTAGACGTCAGAGCCAGTGAAGTTAAACAGTCATCCCATCACAAATCCGCCACCCACTGCCCTTTCCTATTCTCGATCCTCTGCCCTGTCTCCCTCGCCCAACTGCTCCACCTCCATCAACCGTCCTATCCTCGACAGACTGTCCTATTTCCCATCCTCTTCAACCTCTTTATCCTCGACTCATTGCCATATCTCCTTCAACTTTTCTTTCCTTCATCCACTGCACTATCTGCCTCAAACTTCCCATCCTCGACCCACTGTCGGACCTCCATCAACTTACTTATCTTCGACCCACGACGCTACACCACTCAGCCCCTAACCTAACGGCGCTACAATCACGACTAGATCGCCAAAAAGAACTCTACTATCTTGCGACCAACCTCCATGTGTTATACTGGTCGAGTATGTCAATGAGATGATTCAATCGTACGTCGACAAAACATGATTGACGGCATTCGTAAATGTAGGCTGGAATCTCAATTGGTAATCAATAACCATAATGAGTGGCTTAAAAATGTGCTACTAATTTAGCTACTGGTGGCCTCGGGTTTGAGGTGACTGTTTTTAAAATTTCGAAAGGTCATTCGATATCGACATGCCTGAGTTCATTTTCAGAAACTCATTCAATGTCCCTTGTATTTACGTTCAAGACAAAACGATGAGGAAATAATAAAATATTTGCACGCTTAGTCATTTTCAATGAATGTTCTGCCATATTCTGTTGTGTATACAAATTTCTTTTACGTGACTGAGAAGGCTAAAAAGTCAAAACAGTCAAAAATATGAGTCGCTCAGTGAGTGTAATCCCTTCCAAACTATTTTAGAGCCATGAAATGTTTTGTCGTAGATAGCGTTACCAACTGCCCTTTAATTCAGCGTATAGTCCCAAAATTGAGCTTATCTTATCTGCAACTTAATGAAGTTGCAAAGGACGCAGTTAGTACGTTATCTTTGGCATCGCTTTTACTATAAAATGTTGAAAAAAAATACTTTATACCGACCAGAGCACTATTGCTTATCTTGGATCAGCATCATATCTGACACAAGACTCACGACATGGCCAATTATTAAGGGCATAAAACGGCCTGTTAAAATTTAGAAAACCGTTATTCCCAACAAAAAAAAATCAGTAACCCAATTAGTAAAACATTTTTAAACTGCCAATTAAGGTTATTGTTTGATATTTGAGATTCCAGCCTACATATACGAATGCTGTCAATTATGTTTTGTCGAAGTACGATTGAATCATCTCATTGGCATACACGACCAGTATAACCCATGGAAGATAGTAAAGTTCAGTGTGGCGATCGGGTCGTGAATAAAGCGCCGTTAGGTCAGGTACCGAATAGTATAGCACCGTAGGTCAAAGATAGGTGAGTTGTTGCAGATAGGGGAGTGGGTCTGAGGATAGCTAGGTTGAGGGAGATAGGACAGTAAGTCGGAAGGAGAGAGGTTGAGGGAGATAAAGCGGTGGTTCGAGAATGTGAAAGTTGGGGAGAAAGAGCAGAGGGTCGAGGATAGGAAAGTTGAGGGAGGTCGGGCAGTGTTTCATGGAGATAGGGCAGAGGGTCAGGGACAGTTTTAAGTGTTTAACGGAGTACTTTTGGCACGCAAACGAAAACAGTTTGCCGACCTCGGGTTTAGACTTCAGAGCCAGTGAAGTTACTGCCCTTTCTCCCTCTACCTTCCTATCCTCGACCCACCGCCCTATCTCCCTCAACCGTCCTATCCTCGATCCACTGTCCTATTTCCCCTAAACTTCCTATCCCCTTCAACCTTTTTATCCTCGACTCATTGCCATATCTCCCTCAACTTTTTTTTCCTCTATCCACTACACTATCTGCCTCAAATTTCCCACCCTCGACCCACTTTCCGATCTCCATCAAGTTACTTATCTTCTACTTATCTTTGACCTACGACGCTATACCACTCAGCCCCTAACCTAACGGCGCCATAATCACGACTAGATCGTCAAAAAGAACTCCACCATCTTGCAACCAACTTCCATGTGTTATACTGGTCGAGTATGCCAATGAGATGATTCAAACGTACGTCGACAAAACATGATTGACGGCATTCGTAAATGTAGGCTGGAATCTCAATTGGTAATCAATAACCATAATGAGTGGCTTAAAAATGTGCTACTACATAAGCTACTGATGGCGTCGGGTTTGAGGCGATTGTTTTTAAAATTTCGAAATGCCATTCGATATCGACATACCTGAGTTCATTTTCCGAAACTCATTCAAGCTCGCTTGTATTTCCGTTCAAGGAAAAACGATGAGGAAATAATAAAATATTTGCACGCTTAGTCATTTTCAACGAATGTTCTGCCATATTCTGTTGTATATACAAATTTCTTTTACGTGACTGAGAAGGCTAAAAAGTCAAAAACAGTCAAAAATATGAGTCGCTCAGTGAGTCTAATCCCTTCCAAACTATTTTAGAGCCATGAAATGTTTTGTCGTAGCTAGCGTTACCAACTGCCCTTTAATTCAGCGTATAGACCCAAAATTGAGCTTATCTTATCTGCAACTTAATGAAGTTGCAAAGGACGCAGTTAGTACGTTATCTTTGGCATCGCTTTCACTATAAAATGTTGAAAAAAATTACTTTATACCCACCAGAGCACTATTGCTTATTTTTGATCAGCATCATATCTGACACAAGACTCACGACATGGCCAATTATTAAGGGCATAAAACGGCCTGTTAAAATTTATAAAACTGTTATTCCCAACAAAAAAAAACATCAGTAACCCAATTAGTAAAACATTTTTAAACTGCCAATTAGGGTTATTGTTTAATATTTGAGATTCCAGCCTACATATACGAATGCTGTCAATCATGTTTTGTCGAAGTACGATTGAATCATCTCATTGGCATACACGACCAGTATAACCCATGGAAGTTGGTCACAAGATAGTAAAGTTCAGTGTGGCGATCAGGTTGTGAATAAAGCGCCGTTAGGTCAGGTACCGAATAGTATAGCACCGTAGGTCAAAGATAGGTAAGTTGTTGCAGATAGGGAAGTGGGTCCGAGGATAGCTAGGTTGAGGAAGATAGGACAGTAAGTCGGAAGGAGAGAGGTTGAGGGGGATAAAGCGGTGGTTCGAGAATGTGAAAGTTGGGGAGAAAGAGCAGAGGGTCGAGGATAGGAAAGTTGAGGGAGGTCGGGCAGTGTGTCATGGAGATAGGGCAGTGGGTCGAGGACAGTTTTAAGTGTTTAACGGAGTAATTTTGGCACGCAAACTCCCTCAACCTTCCTATCCTCGACCCACCGCCCTATCTCCCTCAACCGTTCTATCATCGATCCACTGTCCTATTTCCCCCAAACTTCCTATCCCCTTCAACCTCTTTATCCTCGACTCATTGCCATATATCCCTCAACTTTTCTTTCCTCTATCCACTACACTATCTGCCTCAAAAAAAAAAAAAAAACGAAAAAATTTTGCCGACCTCGGGTTTAGACTTCAGAGCCAGTGAAGTTACTGCCCTTTCTCCCTCGACCTTCCTATCCTCGACCCACCGCCCTATCTCCCTCAACCGTCCTATCCTCGATCCACTGTCCTATTTCCCCCAAACTTCCTATCCCCTTCAACCTCTTTATCCTCGACTCATTGCCATATCTCCCTCAACTTTTCTTTCCTCTATCCACTACACTATCTGCCTCAAATTTCCCACCCTCGACCCACTTCCCGATCTCCATCAAGTTACTTATCTTCGACCTACGACGCTATACCACTCAGCCCCTAAGCTAACGGCGCTACAATCACGACTAGATCGACAAAAAGAACTCCACCATCTTGCAACCAACTTCCATGTGTTATACTGGTCGAGTATGCCGATGAGATGATTCAAACGTACGTCGACAAAATATGATTGACGGCATTCGTAAATGTAGGCTGGAATCTCAATTGGTAATCAATAACCATAATGAGTGGCTTAAAAATGTGCTACTACATAAGCTACTGATGGCGTCGGGTTTGAGGTGATTGTTTTTAAAATTTTGAAATGCCATTCGATATCGACATACCCGAGTTCATTTTCCGAAACTCATTCAATGTCGCTTTTATTTCCGTTCAAGGCAAAACGATGAGGAAATAATAAAATATTTGCACGCGTACTCATTTTCAACGAATGTTCTGCCATATTCTGTTGTATATACAAATTTCTTTTACGTGACTGAGGAGACTGAAAAGTCAAAAACAGTCAAAAATTTAAGTCGCTCAGTGAGTGTAATCCCTTCCAAACTATTTTAGAGCCATGAAATGTTTTGTCGTAGCTAGCGTTGCCAACTTCCCTTTAATTCAGCGTATAGTCCCAAAATTGAGCTTATCTTATCTGCAACTTAATGAAGTTGCAAAGGACGCAGTTAGTACGTAATCGTTGGCATCGCTTTTACTATAAAATGTTGAAGAAAAATACTTTATACGGACCAGAACACCATTGCTTATTTCGGATCAGCATCAAATTTGTCACGAGACTGACGACATGGCCAATTATTAAGGGCATAAAACGGCCTGTTAAAATTTAGAAATCTGTTATTCCCAACAAAAAACCATCAGTAGCCCAATAAGTAAAACATTTTTAAACTGCCAATTGAGGTTATTGTTTAATATTTGAGATTCCAGCCTACATATACAAATGCTGTCAATCATGTTTTGTCGACGTACGATTGAATCATCTCATTGGCATACACGATCGGTATAACCCTTGGAAGTTGGTCGCAAGATAGTGAAGTTCAGTGTGGCGATCGGGTCGTGAATAAAGCACCGTTAGTTCAGGTATCGAATAGTATGGCACCGTAGGTTAAAGATAGGTAAGTTGTGGCAGATAAGGCAGGAGATAGGACAGTAGGTCGAAAAGAGAGAGGTTGAGGGAGATAAAGCGGTGGTTTGAGGATGTGAAAGTTGGGGAGATAGAGCAGAGGGTCGAGGTTAGGTAGGTGGCGTAGTGGGCCGAGGATAGGATGTTTGAGGGAGCTAGGGCAGTGGGTCGAGGATAGGAAAGTTGAAGGGGGTCGGGCAGTAGGTCGAGTATAGATAGGTAAGTAAGTAGATGGGGGTAGGGCAGTGGGTCGAGGACGGTTCTCAGTGTCTTTAACGGAGTCATTTTGGCCCGTAAACGACAAAAGTTTGCCGACCTCTGGTTTAGACGTCAGAGCCAGTGAAGTTAAACAGTCATTCCATCACAAATCCGCCACCCACTGCCCTGTCTCCCTTGCCCAACTGCTCCACCTCCCTCAACCTTCCTATCCTCGACCCACCGCCCCATCTCCCTCAGCCGTCCTATCCTCGACAGACTGTCCTATTTCCCATCCCCTTCAACCTGTTTATCCTCAACTTTTCTTTCCTTCATTCACTGCACTATCTGCCTCAAACTTCCCATCCTCGACCCACTGTCGGATCTCCATCAACTTACTTACCTTCGACCCACGACGCTACACCACTCAGCCCCTAACCTAACGGCGCTACAATCACGACTAGATCGTCAAAAAGAACTCTACTATCTTGCGACCAACCTCCATGTGTTATACTGGTCGAGTATGCCAATGAGATGATTCAATCGTACGTCGACAAAACATGATTGACGGCATTCGTAAATGTAGGCTGAAATCTCAATTGGTAATCAATAACCATAATGAGTGGCTTAAAAATGTGCAACTAATTTAGCTACTGGTGGCCTCGGGTTTGAGGTGACTGTTTTTAAAATTTCGAAAGGTCATTCGATATCGACATGCCTGACTTCATTTTCAGAAACTCATTCAATGTTGCTTGTATTTCCGTTCAAGACAAAACGATGAGGAAATAATAAAGTATTTGCACGCTTAGTCGTTTTCAACGAATGTTTTGCCATATTCTGTTGTATATACAAATTTCTTTTACGTGACTGAGAAGGCTGAAAAGTCAAAAACAGTCAAAAATATGAGTCGCTCAGTGAGTGTAATCCCTTCCTAACTATTTTAGAGCCATGAAATGTTTTGTCGTAGCTAGCGTTACCAACTTCCCTTTAATTCAGCGTATAGTCCCAAAATTGAGCTTATCTTATCTGCAACTTAATGAAGTTGCAAAGGACGCAGTTAGTACGTAATCTTTGGCATCGCTTTTACTATAAAATGTTGAAGAAAAATACTTTATACGGACCAGAACACCATTGCTTATTTCGGATCAGCATCATATTTGTCACGAGACTGACGACATGGCCAATTATTAAGGGCATAAAACGTCCTGGTAAAATTTAGAAATCTGTTATTCCCAACAAAAAACCATCAGTAGCCCAATAAGTAAAACATTTTTAAACTGCCAATTAAGGTTATTGTTTAATATTTGAGATTCCAGCCTACATATACGAATGCTGTCAATCATGTTTTGTCGACGTACGATTGAATCATCTCATTGGCATACACGATCAGTATAACCCATGGAAGTTGGTCGCAAGATAGTAAAGTTCAGTATGGCGATCGGGTCGTGAATAAAGCACCGTTAGGTCAGGTATCGAATAGTATGGCACCGTAGGTTAAAGATAGGTAAGTTGTGGCAGATAAGGCAGTGGGTCCGAGGATTGGTAGGTTGAGGGAAATAGGACAGTAGGTCGAAAAGAGAGAGGTTGAGGGAGATAAAGCGGTGGTTTGAGGATGTGAAAGTTGGGGAGAAAGAGCAGTGGGTCGAGAATAGGTAGGTGGCGTAGTGGGCCGAGGATGGGATGTTTGAGGAAGCTAGGGCAGTGTGTCGAGGATAGGAAAATTGAAGGGAGTTGGGCAGTATCGAGTATAGATAGGTAAGTAAGTAGATGGAGGTAGGGCAGTGGGTCGAGGACGGTTTTATGTGTCTTTAACGGAGTCATTTTGGCCCGCAAACGACAAAAGTTTGCCGACCTCTGGTTTAGACGTCAGAGCCAGTGAAGTTAAACAGTCATCCCATCACAAATCCGCCACCCATTGCCCTTTCCTATTCTCGATCCTCTGCCCTGTCTCCCTCGCCCAACTGCTCCACCTCCATCAACCGTCCTATCCTCGACAGACTGTCCTATTTCCCATCCTCTTCAACCTCTTTATCCTCGACTCATTGCCATATCTCCTTCAACTTTTCTTTCCTTCATCCACTGCACTATCTGCCTCAAACTTCCCATCCTCGACCCACTGTCGGACCTCCATCAAACGACGCTACACCACTCAGCCCCTAACCTAACGGCGCTACAATCACGACTAGATCGCCAAAAAGAACTCTACTATCTTGCGACCAACCTCCATGTGTTATACTGGTCGAGTATGTCAATGAGATGATTCAATCGTACGTCGACAAAACATGATTGACGGCATTCGTAAATGTAGGCTGGAATCTCAATTGGTAATCAATAACCATAATGAGTGTCTTAAAAATGTGCTACTAATTCAGCTACTGGTGGCCTCGGGTTTGAGGTGACTGTTTTTAAAATTTCGAAAGGTCATTCGATATCGACATGCCTGAGTTCATTTTCAGAAACTCATTCAATGTCCCTTGTATTTCCGTTCAAGACAAAACGATGAGGAAATAATAAAATATTTGCACGCTTAGTCATTTTCAATGAATGTTCTGCCATATTCTGTTGTGTATACAAATTTCTTTTACGTGACTGAGAAGGCTAAAAAGTCAAAACAGTCAAAAATATGAGTCGCTCAGTGAGTGTAATCCCTTCCAAACTATTTTAGAGCCATGAAATGTTTTGTCGTAGATAGCGTTACCAACTGCCCTTTAATTCAGCGTATAGTCCCAAAATTGAGCTTATCTTATCTGCAACTTAATGAAGTTGCAAAGGACGCAGTTAGTACGTTATCTTTGGCATCGCTTTTACTATAAAATGTTGAAAAAAAATACTTTATACCGACCAGAGCACTATTGCTTATCTTGGATCAGCATCATATCTGACACAAGACTCACGACATGGCCAATTATTAAGGGCATAAAACGGCCTGTTAAAATTTAGAAAACTGTTATTCCCAACAAAAAAAAATCAGTAACCCAATTAGTAAAACATTTTTAAACTGCCAATTAAGGTTATTGTTTGATATTTGAGATTCCAGCCTACATATACGAATGCTGTCAATTATGTTTTGTCGAAGTACGATTGAATCATCTCATTGGCATACACGACCAGTATAACCCATGGAAGATAGTAAAGTTCAGTGTGGCGATCGGGTCGTGAATAAAGCGCGGTTAGGTCAGGTACCGAATAGTATAGCACCGTAGGTCAAAGATAGGTAAGTTGTTGCAGATAGGGGAGTGGGTCTGAGGATAGCTAGGTTGAGGGAGATAGGACAGTAAGTCGGAAGGAGAGAGGTTGAGGGAGATAAAGCGGTGGTTCGAGAATGTGAAAGTTGGGGAGAAAGAGCAGAGGGTCGAGGATAGGAAAGTTGAGGGAGGTCGGGCAGTGTTTCATGGAGATAGGGCAGAGGGTCAGAGACAGTTTTAAGTGTTTAACGGAGTACTTTTGGCACGCAAACGAAAACAGTTTGCCGACCTCGGGTTTAGACTTCAGAGCCAGTGAAGTTACTGCCCTTTCTCCCTCTACCTTCCTATCCTCGGACCCACTTCCCTATCTGCAACAACTTACCTATCTTTGACCTACGGTGCTATACTATTCGGTACCTGACCTAACGGCGCTTTATTCACAACCTGATCGCCACACTGAACTTTACTATCTTGTGACCAACTTCCATGGGTTAAACTGGTCGTGTATGCCAATGAGATGATTCAATCGTACTTCGACAAAACATGATTGACAGCATTCGTATATGTAGGCTGGAATCTCAAATATTAAACAATAACCTTAATTGGCAGTTTAAAAATGTTTTACTAATTGGGTTACTGATGTTTTTTTTTGTTGGGAATAACAGTTTTATAAATTTTAACAGGCCGTTTTATGCCCTTAATAATTGGCCATGTCGTGAGTCTTGTGTCAGATATGATGCTGATCCAAAATAAGCAATAGTGCTCTGGTGGGTATAAAGTATTTTTTTTCAACATTTTATAGTAAAAGCGATGCCAAAGATAACGTACTAACTGCGTCCTTTGCAACTTCATGAAGTTGCAGATAAGATAAGCTCAATTTTGGGTCTATACGCTGAATTAAAGGGCAGTTGGTAACGCTAGCTACGACAAAACATTTCATGGCTCTAAAATAGTTTGGAAGGGATTAGACTCACTGAGCGACTCATATTTTTGACTGTTTTTGACTTTTTAGCCTTCTCAGTCACGTAAAAGAAATTTGTATATACAACAGAATATGGCAGAACATTCGTTGAAAATGACTAAGCGTGCAAATATTTTATTATTTCCTCATCGTTTTTCCTTGAACGGAAATACAAGCGAGCTTGAATGAGTTTCGGAAAATGAACTCAGGTATGTCGATATCGAATGGCATTTCGAAATTTTAAAAACAATCGCCTCAAACCCGACGCCATCAGTAGCTTATGTAGTAGCACATTTTTAAGCCACTCATTATGGTTATTGATTACCAATTGAGATTCCAGCCTACATTTACGAATGCCGTCAATCATGTTTTGTCGACGTACGTTTGACGATCGGGTCGTGAATAAAGCACCGTTAGTTCAGGTATCGAATAGTATGGCACCGTAGGTTAAAGATAGGTAAGTTGTGGCAGATAAGGCAAGAGATAGGACAGTAGGTCGAAAAGAGAGAGGTTGAGGGAGATAAAGCGGTGGTTTGAGGATGTGAAAGTTGGGGAGATAGAGCAGAGGGTCGAGGATAGGTAGGTGGCGTAGTGGGCCGAGGATAGGATGTTTGAGGGAGCTAGGGCAGTGGGTCGAGGATAGGAAAGTTGAAGGGGGTCGGGCAGTAGGTCGAGTATAGATAGGTAAGTAAGTAGATGGGGGTAGGGCAGTGGGTCGAGGACGGTTCCCAGTGTCTTTAACGGAGTCATTTTGGCCCGTAAACGACAAAAGTTTGCCGACCTCTGGTTTAGACGTCAGAGCCAGTGAAGTTAAACAGTCATCCCATCACAAATCCGCCACCCACTGCCCTTTCCTATTCTCGATCCTCTGCCCTGTCTCCCTCGCCCAACTGCTCCACCTCCATCAACCGTCCTATCCACGACAGACTGTCCTATTTCCCATCCTCTTCAACCTCTTTATCCTCGACTCATTGCCATATCTCCTTCAACTTTTCTTTCCTTCATCCACTGCACTATCTGCCTCAAACTTCCCATCCTCGACCCACTGTCGGACCTCCATCAACTTACTTATCTTCGACCCACGACGCTACACCACTCAGCCCCTAACCTAACGGCGCTACAATCACGACTAGATCGCCAAAAAGAACTCTACTATCTTGCGACCAACCTCCATGTGTTATACTGGTCGAGTATGTCAATGAGATGATTCAATCGTACGTCGACAAAACATGATTGACGGCATTTGTAAATGTAGGCTGGAATCTCAATTGGTAATCAATAACCATAATGAGTGGCTTAAAAATGTGCTACTAATTTAGCTATTGGTGGCCTCGGGTTTGAGGTGACTGTTTTTAAAATTTCGAAAGGTCATTCGATATCGACATGCCTGAGTTCATTTTCAGAAACTCATTCAATGTCCCTTGTATTTACGTTCAAGACAAAACGATGAGGAAATAATAAAATATTTGCACGCTTAGTCATTTTCAATGAATGTTTTGCCATATTCTGTTGTATATACAAATTTCTTTTACGTGACTGAGAAGACTAAAAAGTCAAAACAGTCAAAAATATGAGTCGCTAAGTGAGTGTAATCCCTTCCAAACTATTTTAGAGCCATGAAATGTTTTGTCGTAGATAGCGTTACCAACTGCCCTTTAATTCAGCGTATAGTCCCAAAATTGAGCTTATCTTATCTGCAACTTAATGAAGTTGCAAAGGACGCAGTTAGTACGTTATCTTTGGCATCGCTTTTACTATAAAATGTTGAAAAAAAATACTTTATACCGACCAGAGCACTATTGCTTATCTTGGATCAGCATCATATCTGACACAAGACTCACGACATGGCCAATTATTAAGGGCATAAAACGGCCTGTTAAAATTTAGAAAACTGTTAATCCCAACAAAAAAAAATCAGTAACCCAATTAGTAAAACATTTTTAAACTGCCAATTAAGGTTATTGTTTGATATTTGAGATTCCAGCCTACATATACGAATGCTGTCAATTATGTTTTGTCGAAGTACGATTGAATCATCTCATTGGCATACACGACCAGTATAACCCATGGAAGATAGTAAAGTTCAGTGTGGCGATCGGGTCGTGAATAAAGCGCCGTTAGGTCAGGTACCGAATAGTATAGCACCGTAGGTCAAAGATAGGTAAGTTGTTGCAGATAGGGGAGTGGGTCTGAGGATAGCTAGGTTGAGGGAGATAGGACAGTAAGTCGGAAGGAGAGAGGTTGAGGGAGATAAAGCGGTGGTTCAAGAATGTGAAAGTTGGGGAGAAAGAGCAGAGGGTCGAGGATAGGAAAGTTGAGGGAGGTCGGGCAGTGTTTCATGGAGATAGGGCAGAGGGTCAGGGACAGTTTTAAGTGTTTAACGGAGTACCTTTGGCACGCAAACGAAAACAGTTTGCCGACCTCGGGTTTAGACTTCAGAGCCAGTGAAGTTACTGCCCTTTCTCCCTCTACCTTCCTATCCTCGACCCACCGCCCTATCTCCCTCAACCGTCCTATCCTCGATCCACTGTCCTATTTCCCCTAAACTTCCTATCCCCTTCAACCTTTTTATCCTCGACTCATTGCAATATCTCCCTCAACTTTTTTTCCCTCTATCCACTACACTATCTGCCTCAAATTTCCCACCCTCGACCCACTTTCCGATCTCCATCAAGTTACTTATCTTCTACTTATCTTTGACCTACGACGCTATACCACTCAGCCCCTAACCTAACGGCGCCATAATCACGACTAGATCGTCAAAAAGAACTCCACCATCTTGCAACCAACTTCCATGTGTTATACTGGTCGAGTATGCCAATGAGATGATTCAAACGTACGTCGACAAAACATGATTGACGGCATTCGTAAATGTAGGCTGGAATCTCAATTGGTAATCAATAACCATAATGAGTGGCTTAAAAATGTGCTACTACATAAGCTACTGCTGGCGTCGGGTTTGAGGCGATTGTTTTTAAAATTTCGAAATGCCATTCGATATCGACAAACCTGAGTTCATTTTCCGAAACTCATTCAAGCTCGCTTGTATTTCCGTTCAAGGAAAAACGATGAGGAAATAATAAAATATTTGCACGCTTAGTCATTTTCAACGAATGTTCTGCCATATTCTGTTGTATATACAAATTTCTTTTACGTGACTGAGAAGGCTAAAAAGTCAAAAACAGTCAAAAATATGAGTCGCTCAGTGAGTCTAATCCCTTCCAAACTATTTTAGAGCCATGAAATGTTTTGTCGTAGCTAGCGTTACCAACTGCCCTTTAATTCAGCGTATAGACCCAAAATTGAGCTTATCTTATCTGCAACTTAATGAAGTTGCAAAGGACGCAGTTAGTACGTTATCTTTGGCATCGCTTTTACTATAAAATGTTGAAAAAAAATACTTTATACCCACCAGAGCACTATTGCTTATTTTGGATCAGCATCATATCTGACACAAGACTCACGACATGGCCAATTATTAAGGGCATAAAACGGCCTGTTAAAATTTATAAAACTGTTATTCCCAACAAAAAAAAACATCAGTAACCCAATTAGTAAAACATTTTTAAACTGCCAATTAAGGTTATTGTTTAATATTTGAGATTCCAGCCTACATATACGAATGCTGTCAATCATGTTTTGTCGAAGTACGATTGAATCATCTCATTGGCATACACGACCAGTATAACCCATGGAAGTTGGTCACAAGATAGTAAAGTTCAGTGTGGCGATCAGGTTGTGAATAAAGCGCCGTTAGGTCAGGTACCGAATAGTATAGCACCGTAGGTCAAAGATAGGTAAGTTGTTGCAGATAGGGAAGTGGGTCCGAGGATAGCTAGGTTGAGGAAGATAGGACAGTAAGTCGGAAGGAGAGAGGTTGAGGGGGATAAAGCGGTGGTTCGAGAATGTGAAAGTTGGGGAGAAAGAGCAGAGGGTCGAGGATAGGAAAGTTGAGGGAGGTCGGGCAGTGTGTCATGGAGATAGGGCAGTGGGTCGAGAACAGTTTTAAGTGTTTAACGGAGTACTTTTGGCACGCAAACTCCCTCAACCTTCCTATCCTCGACCCACCGCCCTATCTCCCTCAACCGTTCTATCATCGATCCACTGTCCTATTTCCCCCAAACTTCCTATCCCCTTCAACCTCTTTATCCTCGACTCATTGCCATATATCCCTCAACTTTTCTTTCCTCTATCCACTACACTATCTGCCTCAAAAAAAAAAAAAACGAAAAATTTTTGCCGACCTCGGGTTTAGACTTCAGAGCCAGTGAAGTTACTGCCCTTTCTCCCTCGACCTTCCTATCCTCGACCCACCGCCCTATCTCCCTCAACCGTCCTATCCTCGATCCACTGTCCTATTTCCCCCAAACTTCCTATCCCCTTCAACCTCTTTATCCTCGACTCATTGCCATATCTCCCTCAACTTTTCTTTCCTCTATCCACTACCCTATCTGCCTCAAATTTCCCACCCTCGACCCACTTTCCGATCTCCATCAAGTTACTTATCTTCGATCTACGACGCTATACCACTCAGCCCCTAAGCTAACGGCGCTACAATCACGACTAGATCGTCAAAAAGAACCCCACCATCTTGCAACCGACTTCCATGTGTTATACTGATCGAGTATGCCAATGAGATGATTCAAACGTACGTCGACAAAACATGATTGACGGCATTCGTAAATGTAGGCTGGAATCTCAATTGGTAATCAAAAACCATAATGAGTGGCTTAAAAATGTGCTACTACATAAGCTACTGATGGCGCCGG
Organism: Styela clava; assembly: GCF_964204865.1. Classification (NCBI taxonomy): domain Eukaryota; kingdom Metazoa; phylum Chordata; class Ascidiacea; order Stolidobranchia; family Styelidae; genus Styela; species Styela clava. Next base: position 25,550,303 of record NC_135251.1, read on the forward strand.
GTTTGAGGTAATTGTTTTTAAACTTTTGAAATGCCATTCGATATCGACATACCTGAGTTCATTTTCCGAAACTCATTCAATCTCGCTTGTATTTCCGTTCAAGGCAAAACGATGAGGAAATAATAAAATATTTGCACGCGTAGTCATTTCCAACGAATGTTCTGCCATATTCTGTGGTATATACAAATTTCTTTTACGTGACTGAGAAGACTGAAAAGTCAAAAACAGTCAAAAATATGAGTCGCTCAGTGAGTCTAATCCCTTCCAAACTATTTTAGAGCCATGAAATGTTTTGTCGTAGCTAGCGTTGCCAACTTCCCTTTAATTCAGCGCATAGTCCCAAAATTGAGCTTATCTTATCTGCAACTTAATGAAGTTGCAAAGGACGCAGTTAGTACGTAATCTTTGGCATTGCTTTTACTATAAAATGTTGAAGAAAAATACTTTATACGGACCAGAACACTATTGCTTATTTCGGATCAGCATCATATTTATCACGAGACTGACGACATGGCCAATTATTAGGGGCATAAAACGGCCTGTTAAAATTTAGAAATCTGTTATTCCCAACAAAAAACCATCAGTAGCCCAATTAGTAAAACATTTTTAAACTGCCAATTAAGGTTATTGTTTAATATTTGAGATTCCAGCCTACATATACGAATGCTGTCAATCATGTTTTGTCGACGTACGATTGAATCATCTCATTGGCATACACGACCAGTATAACCCATGGAAGTTGGTCGCAAGATAGTAAAGTTCAGTGTGGCGATCGGGTCGTGAATAAAGCGCCGTTAGGTCAGGTATCGAATAGTATGGCACCGTAGGTCAAAGATAGGTAAGTTGTGGCAGATAGGGCAGTGGGTCCGAGGATAAGTAGGTTGAGGGAGATAGGACAGTAGGTCGAAAAGAGAGAGGTTCAGGGAGATAAAGCGGTGGTTAGAGGATGTGAAAGTTGGGGAGATGGAGCAGTGGGTCGAGGATCGGATGTTTAAGGGAGCTAGGGCAGTGGGTCAGGGATAGGAAAGTTGAGGGAGGTCGGGCAGTAGGTCGACTATAGATAGGTAAGTAAGTAGATGGAGGTAGGGCAGTGAGTCGAAGACAGTTTTAAGTGTCTTTAACGGAGTACTTTTGGCCTGCAAACGACAAAAGTTTGCCGACCTCTGGTTTAGACTTCAGAGCCAGTGAAGTTAAACAGTCATCCCATCACAAATCCGCCACCCACTGCCCTTTCCTATTCTCGATCCTCTGCCCTGTCTCCCTCGCCCAACTGCTTAACCTTCCTATCCTCGACCCAGCGCCCGATCTCTCACCGTCCTATCATCGACCCACTGTCCTATTTCCCATCCCCTTCCTCCTCTTTATCGTACGTCGACAAAACATGATTGACGGCATTCGTAAATGTAGGCTGGAATCTCACTTGGTAAGCAATAACCATAATGAGTGGCTTAAAAATGTGCTACTAATTAAGCTACTGGTGGCATCGGGTTTGAGGTGACTGTTTTTAAAATTTTGAAAGGTCATTCGATATCGACATGCCTGAGTTCATTTTCAGAAACTCATTCGATGTCGCTTGTATTTCCGTTCAAGACAAAACGATGAGGAAATAATAAAACATTTGCACGCTTAATCAATTTCAACGAATGTTCAACCAATGAGATGATTCAATCGTACGTCGACAAAACATGATTGACGGCATTCGTAAATGTAGGCTGGAATCTCAATTGGTAATCAATAACCATAATGAGTGGCTTAAAAATGTGCTATTAATTAAGCTACTGGTGGCCTAGGGTTTGAGGTGGCTGTTTTTAAAATTTCGAAAGGTCATTCGATATCGACATGCCTGAGTTCATTTTCAGAAACTCATTCGATGTCGCTTGTATTTCCGTTCAAGACAAAACGATGAGGAAATAATAAAACATTTGCACGCTTAGGCAATTTCAACGAATGTTCTGTCATATTCTGTTGTACATACAAATTTCCTTTACGTGACTGAAAAGGCTGAAAAGTCAAAAACAGTCAAAAAATATAATTCGCTCAGTGAGTGTAATCCCTTCCAAACTATTTTAGAGCCATGAAATGTTTTGTCGTAGCTAGCGTTACCAACTGCCCTTTAATTCAGCGTATAGTCCCAAAATTGAGCTTATCTTATCTGCAACTTAATGAAGTTGCAAAGGACGCAGTGACTACGTTATATTTGGCATCGCTTTTACTATAAAATGTTGGAGAAAAATACTTTATACTGATCAGAGCACTATTGCTTATTTCGGATCAGCATCATATCTGTCACAAGACTCACAACATGGACAATTATTAAGGGCATAAAACGGCCTGTTAAAGTTTAGAAAACTGTTATTCCCAACAAAAAAAAAACATCAGTAGCCCAATTATTGTTTAATATTTGAGATTTCAGCCTACATATACGAATGCTGTCAATCATGTTTTGTCGAAGTACGATTGAATCATCTCATTGGCATACACGACCAGTGTAACCCATGGAAGTTGGTCACAAGATAGTAAAGTTCAGTGTGGCGATCGGGTCGTGAATAAAGCGCCGTTAGGTCAGGTACCGAATAGTATAGAACCGTAGGTCAAAGATAGGTAAGTTGGAGTTAGCAGGTAAGTTAGTACGTAATCTTTGGCATCGCTTTTACTATAAAATGTTGAAGAAAATACTTCATACGAATCAGCATCATATTGTCACAAGACTTACGACATTGCCAATTATTAAGGACATAAAACGGCCTGTTAAAATTTAGAAAACTGTAATTCCCAACAAAAATCCATCAGTAGCCCAATTAGTAAAACATTTTTAAATTGCCAATTAAGGTTATTGTTTAACATTGAGATTCCAGCCTACATATACGAATGCTGTCAATCATGTTTTGTCGACGTACGATTGAATCATCTCATTGGCATACACGACTAGTATAACCCATGGAAGTTGGTCGCAAGATAGTAAAGTTCATTGTGACGATCGGGTCGTGAATAAAACGCCGTTAGGGTATCTTGATAATAAATCCTGTATCGATCTAAACGGCAAGATGACAAATGCAATCACCAAAAAAGCGGGGCATAAGACAGCGATGTCCTCTGAGTATGTTGCTCTATGCAATAAGCGTCGAGCCCCTGGCAAGATCTGTGCAGATGAATACAAACATCCACGGTATCAAACTGGGTAAGTACGAAACTGGGTAAGGTCCATATCGTGTTGAATGATAGGAAATAGGAATCCCGTGAGAATAGTTATGGACGAAAAGATCGCCTCCGCACCAATGGCCAAGTACGACTCTGATTCAACGTATTTTTCATACAATAATTTTACACGAATGTACTGAACAGTACCGGTATCTAAAGTTGCTCAAACACTCCCAAAATTAGTAACAAAGCATGAAAATAATGTTTGGGGTCAAAGGTCAAACGTCCATTTTGCTCTAATTTGACGTATTTTTTATCCATTAATTCTGCGTAAAAACACCACCAAAATTAATGACAAAGTATGTCCATTTTGCTCTGGTTCAACGTATTTTTTATCCAATAATTTTACGCGGATGTACTGAACAGTACCGGTATCCAAAGTCGCACAAACACTCTCAAAATTAGCGACAAACTGTAGAAATAATGTTTGGGGTCAAAGGTCAAACGTCCATTTTTTCTCTGATTCAACGTATTTTTTATCCGATACCGGTAATTTTACGCGGATGTATTGAGAGGTATCTGATGTCAAAGTCAGTTGCACGCGAGTGCAGTTGTTTTGCACGTCGTGAGCTATAATTGCACGCCAGGAATTCTTATTTGCACGCGGGAATTTCTGATTGCACGCCCGATTTCTCGTTCAAAAAGGCCATGAAATCCAGACTGGTCAGTGGGTCGAGGACAGTTTTAAGTGTCTTTAACGGAGTCCTGAGGCTCCGTACGGAGCACTTTGAGAACCCAAAGTCTACGTAGTAGGATATAACAATGCGAACAACTAAGTACCGGTAACGAATGTTTCTCTGACTTTTGATCTCTTTAATTCTTCCTCTTTACACTCTACCATTGCAAAATTATTGGTACTTTTCTCAAGAATGGTTTTGCGAGTTTAGGACTTATATTTACCAAAACACAACTAAAATCTAACAAATAACACGCGAAAACCGACAAAACGAGGTAATATCACAACCACGAGAGACTGTCTGAATGGCAAAAGTATCTGAGCGCTTCTGAAACATTTATTGTTACTTCAATTTTGCACTTATGCTGATTGGTCAATGTTACGTCAGTAAATAAGGAAGTGTATACTCGGGGAAACATTCATAAAATATAATCAGATATTTATAAAGTTGTTATACATAAATACTCTGCACAGACGCGATTCTCATATTTATGGAAAATTTAAATTGTTTCGCGACCCAGAGCGGAGGACTCCGCGACCCAAATTTGGGTCGCGACCCCGTAGTTGCGGACCCCTGCTCTAGAACACTGGTTCTCAACCAGTGGGCCATGGCCTCTGGTCCACAGGAACATTTAAAGGTGGGCCATAGACCTATTAAAAATTGCTAGAGTTGCTGATAAAGTTGGTTAAATTTGATGGTAGTAGCAATGGATGCATAGTTAATGCTTTTTGCTGATTTTCATACCGTCTCGAATGGAGCCCAAACTGACTTTGCTTCAAGCTTGTTGATCACCAAACTTGCACACCTCCGTTGTGTCACCCAACCCGCAGGATCGCTCTTCTTGATTGAGAATTTACTCTAATCTTTATTATTCAAAGAATCAATAACACTTACTAACTTGGTGAAGCTTTTTAGGAATCTGCCCTAATATGGATGACAAATTAAATGTCATCTACAGTATCACAGTATTAAGGAAGCTTGATAACTATTGTTCATTGCAGCTTGATAAAAATACTCTCACATTCGATTAATCTTCTGTATTTCACAGTTCAACAGCAGCATAATTTGGGATCTCAGCGAGCATCCAGTCTATCAGATCTTGCTGCAACGGATCCTTCTGTGCAAAGTATGATGGAAAAGAGTTTATGGGATGCTGATGCAGGCATTACGTTATCAGGTAGATGTTGTTTGTTGCTCTTACTATTAACAGGGCAACTCATACAATCTAAAAATTTCTTAATTACTTCAATGAAAATAAAAACAAAATTTGTTTGAGTATGTTGTAAGCCTACCCAAAAGTTATGTTCCCTCTAGAACAGGGTTGTGCAACCTGTGGCCTGCGGGCCAAATGCGGCCCACAAGGGAAATTGTGTCACGGAAAAGTGCCAATTTTGAATGGTGTGCTGCCTGCGGAACGAGTTTTCAATTTAGTTTAATCTGGTATGTGCGAGTAATTACAATCCCTTTCCCTTGCAAAGCCAACACTTGAGTTCAATTTATTATCTATGCCTATGATAACAATGCTCTCACAGATAGCTTGTGCAAAACAAACAACTGAAATTTTATTGTGCATGCAACTACTGGAAAGCCTATGTTAAATGAAGGTTCGGCCAACGGTTTCACCCAGATATTTGTATCTGGCCCTCTTGTATAAGCAATTGCACACCCCTGTTTTAAAATATGAATTTTTTGCAACATTATCATGTAAAATTAAAATAGCTTAAGGAGTGTTACGGTACTACTTGGGAACTGACGTAAATGTGATGAAAAAAAAGAGATGCTTTTGATCGATGTTATGACAATGCCACTGTTTCATGCAATCATCTATGTTATCTGGATATTATTTTCTATTAAATTGAATTTTTTTTTTTCAAAATTGATCCAAATCGCTTTGATTTATTAAAATTCTGAAACTTACATCGCTGATGCTGGTAAACAGCTCGTTTGGCGCTTCATAAGTGTGTGTACTAATATGGAGGGAACTAATTTTGTTTGCCTACTTTACATCGAGTTGTATAAAGGGACGAAGGCTATGGGCAGTGGGTATATTCACTTGGCTAACACAGACAGTCCCCGAACTCGTAATCGAACTAAAATAAAAAAATTGGAATAAAATTATGGCCTAACTCTAACCTGGTACACACACTACGTGAGTACAGCTCTTTTAATATGCATAGTGACGACATCACAAAATCCATCAGTTTTAAATAGATTTTTTGATATGTTATTACCACAGGTGCCAACAAATACAGAAATATTAACCCAGCTGGTCAATCTCAGGCATTGGCTGAACAAAGCAAAGAACTTCTGCAAGAAAGCAAAGCCAAACATCAAGCCATGGTGGCTCAGGTAGCACGGGTGAAAATGATTTCTACTAATTTCAATAATTCTTTTTTTATTAATTTATATTAATTAAAAGACCTGTCTTGCATAGTATTTTGTTGTGTTCAGTTTTAATTGCATAATAATACATACTAATTTTTAAATAATTTTTCATTCAATTATAAAGAGTACAGCGCTTTTACGGGTGGCACGATGACGTAGCAGTTAAAGCTTTAGGCGTAATTGTGCTGGCATTGTAAATTACATATCTTGGGTACAAATCCCATGCCCCCACTTCACCCAGGGTGTAATAAGTAGAGTGAGCGGCGCTCCAGAAGTGTGTGTACCATTATGGAGGTAAATAATTTTGTTCGCCTACTCCACATCAAGTTGTGTAAAGGGACTGAAACCTATTGGCAGAGGATATATTGACCTGGCAAACAAACAGTCCCGAACTTAAAATAATGAAGATTGTAATAAAAATAATTCCCTAATTTTAACCTGGTACACATACTACTGGAGTACCGGCTAGGCAATGGCGAACCGGTAAGGTGCCGGTTCTGCCAAATAATAGTAGCTTCGAGCATATTAGATATCAGCATCTGCTTGTATAAAACCAGCAAAAGGACGTGAAAAATATATAATCAACAGATTACTTTCACATGGTTCATGATTTACAGGTTATTGATGGGTGGAGAGGAGAGACAGATATTGAGGTTAATAATGCAGGAAATTTTTACGATGAAGAAAGTTTTATTTCAAGTGGAGTTCAGTGCATTGAGCCACAGAGGAGAAATTTCCTCGATTCTTTAATGTGTGGATGGGATGAGGAAGAATGTGAAGAAACCACAGAGGATCAATGTTCAAAATTGTGCAGAATAGAAACAGTTTCAGCTTATAGATGGGAATCACCAAGAAACAATTCACCAGAAAAAAGTCTTTTCTATTACAGACTTGTAGAATCTTATGTTCCATTAAAATATTCCGTCACCAAATTTTGCCCATGCAGTAAAAAAGCAGTTGATGATTCTAAAGCTAGTTTGCCATCATCAAGTGAGAAAGGTTCCTTGACGGAAGATTGTAGACCGAAAGTTAAATCATGTATTAACCATGACTGCAAAGATATGAATGAAAAAGACCTAGTCAAGGGGAACGGTAGCATGCCAATTTCGATCATAAACGCCAAATCAGGCCAAAATCAAGAGTAGAAAATGTTTGGAATTCATACCATAAAACTGGTTCAAACAGTAGCAATCCATCCGCAAAATCATCAAAATCTCTAAAAAAAAATTCCAGAGAAAGTTCGGACAAATCATCGAATGAATTGAGCCTTGATACGTCTTCAAGTACAATGGTATATAAGAATGCCCTAGACTGGGCAAAAACGGGAGACAATCATACTGTACAAAACGCTATATCAGGCATCAAAGGAATGTTTAAGGCAGGAGAACTACCTTGTAAAAGATGGAGATATCAGAATTCATGCGCAGGTTCCATAAGAACAGCAGAGAGCTGTAGGAAAAACAAAAAGGAAGTTGTTAATAGTAACAAAGAAAGAAAAGCTACCCAAGAAAAAACAGTTAAGAGAAAGGTGAATGTATTTGGGATTTCCACTACAGAGAACTAGAAGCTGTAATTTAAAACTAGTATCGGTAATATTTGTGCTGTGTTGTAATTTATTAAATTCATTGCTGTTGTAATTGTTTTTTTTTTGCTAAAAAATCTTGGTTGAATTGAAATATATCATTGTTTTTTGTTTTTTTTCCAACCTGTATTGCCGTTTATTACTTTTTTACCAAGTTTTTGCATCACATGCAGGCACATAACATGGTTTCGATGGGAGTTGATGCAAAATCACAACACGTATATGAGAACAGATGACTCATACTCACTCAGACATCGTCCAAATTCAGCCTCATCAATAGCTCATAAACTGTCATCTTCAGCGAATGCATCTACCAATAATAGTTCTTGACCACCCCAGGTGCCATGACCACCAGAAAAACCTAAACCTGTTGAAAGAGTTGTTCCTACTGTGAGAAAACAATTGGGTGAGTTCTCTCATTATCATTGATGGAGTAGAATTGTATAAGTTTTGAAATCCCAACTAACATCAGTTAATAATGCCTGGCAGTGGAGTCTGGTCACTGGTCAGAGTTTGGTGTTTTTGTTGATATTGGAGTCAAAGCTGTATTTCAATTTCACGTTGAAAATTGTTTCAATTGTAGCATAGTATAGTATTCTAGTATGTGTCTAATTTTGAGTAGGCTGCGTTTGGACTCAACTTGTGTGCAAAGTTTGATTAGGAATGGGGCAACAAATTGGCTTTTTTAATTTTGCAGATCTATTCTTATTAGGAATCAATTTCACACACTATATTTACATTATCTAGAATTATTACATTATTCGTAGATGAGAACAGAGTCTCCAACTTTAAAATTTCCCTCAAGTAAATTGAATTATGTCATGATTCTCCTCGTAAATACAAAAAAATGGATGATACAGTAATAAATGAATTTCCATTAACAATTTCTGAAGAAACTTCTGCTTTTTTTGTTTGATTACCATATTTATTTCACAATTTGACTTGTTTTCAGAATTTTTTCGTAGATTTCAATAATATCTTGTGATATTATATTTGCTTGTGTGTTGTGTTTTTATTGGTTTGCATTGCTTATTGTTTTTGAATAGGAAATACTAAAATCACTCGAACGGGAAGTCACCCAATGTTGACGGGTTTGTCCCCAAATCCTTCTACTATGACAGTGAATGATGATAGCCTTCAACTTGACTTTTACAACAGTTTCAAATATGACAACTCGACAGGATCAACTAGTATCGTAGAGAAACCACAAGAGTATCACACTGTGGGAAATACAAATGGTGGTAAGTTGTTTTGTAATAGCTTTAGTAAGAAAGCAAGTTGGATTACAAATTCCGATGTAAAATAAAGGTTCTTACGCTATTATTGAGTTATAGTGTAAAGGAGGGTTTCCCAAACTGGGGTCCATGAACCCTTAGGGGTCGGTGATGACTGCACAGGGGGTCCGCAAAGATATTGAAAGAGTCCTAAACATGGATACAAATGGATTGTAATCTTATCAAATTTCTGTTAGTTTTATTTCGTTTTAAAGTATCTCAAAATTTATTTATATATAAGTTCTAAAATTCTAATAAATTCTACTAGTTAAATTTGAGTCTGTGATATTTCTTACTGTTCTTCATGAGAATATCATGAATTTTTAAAGTGCTATAATAAATAATCATTTTTTTTAGCTGTAAATGTTGTATCAAGACCATTCAGTGCCAAACGACCGACTTGGAAACCTTGAACCAATTTCTACTTCATCTGTGTGTTCTATTCAGATAATGACATCAAAGATTTGTTCTGTATCGATTCGATTCTTATTTTTATTCCAAATGTTATGCAATACGATATTCAACAATATCAAAGTGAAATGCTGAACCAAACTAATTTTAACCATATTAAGTATTAAATTTTATATAGATATTATTAACCACTATTATTTTTTATTTTCATTATTAGAAACTGGTATTTCATTTATTACATATATAGCACATTAATTCTGTTCCTGATGTTTAGTAGTATTGCTAAATTAACTGATGCTCTCATATTGTTTGAATAGACTATTAGTCTTTGAAAGCATCATTTAGTTTATTGGCGCTCTATGTTCTCGCTTAATTAAAACAATACATAACAAGATAAAGAAGGTTGATAGAAAATTAATGAAATTTCACCCGCTTTTGACACTTTCATAGATTCTAGCATTGTTTCTGTAAAGCAACAGCACTGTGATTTCTCTAAAGTGATGAACTGCTGTATTACCAGTAACTTGAAATGTTCTACGTTTTTGTACTTATCACATTTGTTTCTAGAAGTTTTTAACTCTTGTATACTACTTTATTGTATTCTTCGCTGTAATTACCTATATTAAGTGAATATGCTGAATTAACGGCTCAAAATATGCAAAAGAAAAAAAGTGTCCCAACCTTCCCCACTTTCCCCTACCGTCAGTTGGGCAGTCAGGGCTGCGATCGCTCATATTCAAAATTTCAATTTCCTGGCCGGTATGGTAATTTTAAAAAAAACTAATTTTGGACCTCCTGAAGTATGCGCACCAAGATGGCGCACAACCTGAACTCTGGTCGTGTACCAGGTCAGGGTTCAGGTTGTCCGACATCTTGGTGCGCAGACTTCCGGAGTACCCTGAATTTGGACGCATGTCCGCACCGCTATGCACAGTACTGTTATCAGCTATTGGCTTTGACATCGTTTATCACATAACAATGCAATTGATGTTCATTTCTCTCAACGTCTTGTCACTTTCCTTTCGAAAGTGCATCTGCAGAATGTTTTAGGGGTTATACGGGGTTATACGAGAACTAGATGCTACTTTGCATTTTATTAGTTTCTCGCTTACAATGCCGTTGAAAAAACAAAATCTTTCAGACTTGAAATAAAAACGTAGAAATCTGAAAATAACAATGAAGCAGTGTAAAAGTGCATTAATGTGGTTCAAAGCTGATCGAAAAATATAACTCTATCAGAGTGGAATTCCCTTCAAACTCTTTGAAAAGTAATTTGCCGCATCATCCTAAACGTTTTTGGTAATTCATATGCGTGTTTTCGTTGTCTAATTTCATAAAATCGAGTGCCATCCCTGTTAAAAGTGCTGCATAAGTGAAGCCCAAAACTACACCTACATCAACAGAATCTTATAAGATTTGTTTCTCCCGGAAATTATTATTTATAAGATTTGTTTCTCCTGGAAATTTATCCTGGAAATCCCATGGCTATATGCCATATTTTTGAAGTCAAATTTCGATTTCAATTGTGGGGAAAATATTTCGAGTAAAACCGTGCTACTACTGCTGTAAGTGCAAATGATTCACATACCATTAAACGACGCAGGTATAAAACGATACGCTGGTCCACTGTTGCCCATCCACCCGAAACTTGGACTGCGGCCAAACTGAAGTTCATGTTTCACCATATGATGAAGCCGTATTTTCGGCTTCATTCCTAGTGACATAAATATAAAATATCATAGAATTTTGGAGGGGATCGCATAAACATATCAGCTAATGTCTTCTGCCCGTCTGCGTATTTGATGGGTGTATTGAACTGTTGGGATTCAGGGGGTTCGCTCGATCTCGCTTTTGAGGTGGAAAATTTGACAATGATAAATTCAGAATCAGATTGTGGTCAAAATATATTATTCACTATTTTATTGAAAAATCGTCTATTCAATGTGCGCAGTTGATGCTGATTTTCTTTATGATATCTCCCAATAGAATTTGCACATAGAACACTGAGAATTTGTGACATTTAGTAACGTAATCGGGTTTCACTAAAATACCCACGTATGTTCGAAGCACGCTGCATATCTCTTGCAGCAGAGCGATCACGAAACTATCACGATTCATGAATAATTTTTAGAGATACTGGGATAGATCTTACGAAATTACTTTCTGATCATTGTGAGTTCAGTCTTTTTCTGTCCGCTTGGAAACAGGAGAATTCACCAGATTCGTCACGATCACCAAGCAACGAAAACGTCCACAAGACGTACTTTCTTTTTTTACGAAAAAGTAAGCGTTGCTCATTTTACATTTTAAATATCCTTTTTTGAATGCTATTTGGGTTCCTAGGTAGCCTATGGTAGAATTTTTGATGGGTCTACAAAGTGAGTTTACAAATCCTTCATGTTGATTAGGGTGGTCGGAAACACAGTTTCACAATACAACAGGCCCAAATACCTAGGAATAACTGCATTTTGGGGCAGTGAAGACGACATCAAATGGAATCCCACCAACTTGCCAAGCTAAATATTTTTGTCAATGTTACATTTGAAATGGGCCCTTTTTAAACACTATCGCCGAATAATTGGATTGTAAACGACTATTATTTGTGACGGTACAGCGATGGTGTCTACATATAGGGAGGGGCCTGTTGATGAAATCCACTTTGAATATAGATTGAAATCGGTTCGTTAGTAGTTGATTGGAATTTAAAAAAAATTAATGCCATTTTTCTTCAGTTTTGAGGTGTAAACAATCAGAAAATAATAATAATTACAAGCCAAGAACAAAAGGTGTGTTACACGGTGATTATGTATGAGGTGATAAAGGTGAAGCCGTGGGAGAAATCTGACACTAGCTCGTGGCTGATAACTTGGTGATTTTTGTATCGTGTTATGCTGTAGTTTGTAAATTATGATCAAATAATGCATTGTTACTCTCTGCAACTGAAGTGTTGAATTTTGCATTGGGCCCTAGTTCAAGCTTGAAAAACAGTAATCGAACTATCCATAAGTGACGTATATATATATATAGTAGGCCCGTCAAATACGGACACCACTATAGCAAAATCTTAATTTCTCGTAATCTTTACCATATAGGAGCGTAACTCCCGTATTAAAATAACCAATTTGAACGTGGCCAACAGCCCACTGTCAATTTCGGCAATCCGCTTTATATTTTGTTAGATATGAGCATTTTTTCCCAAAATATTTATTCGGGTAAAACGGACACATGGATGGGTAAAACGAACATTAAACAAAATTAATTGAACACACTACTGAACTATTTGAATGCGTATAAAACGCCTAAAAAATCATAAATATTAAGCCTCGAGCATTACAGTGGGGGCGAGCAATGATGTTCATATTACCCCATCAGACATTAAAGCTTATTAATCATCCAGGCATGTACTTTCAACTGAACAAAAGCTTTGCTGATGCATGCACAATCTTTAGTTGATCAACTGAATGTCCTTTACCATAAATAACATAACGAAACTACCCTAATGAAACAGGCAAGTTATTTATATGTAAATTATTACTGGCTTTCCTCACATGTGAAAGCTTGAACGATTCTTCCATAAACACCAGCACAAATGTCATGAAACCATCTGAGGCATTGCTGACATTGTATCCACCCCTCATCTTCCTCATCATCGTAAAAATTACCTTCACAAAACTCACAAACATCACTATTTCTAACAAACAGCCTTGGCAGATTCTTTCCTGTTTATAATTCTTCCTAATTTGACCTTGCTCACATGAGGTTTATTCAAACTGCTGGCCTCTATTTTCTTGGAACCTGCTTTTGCTTTTTTCTTAGTTATAATATCAGAGTCCTCTTTATTCTCTAGGACTGCTAGTTCTTTCTTATATCCTTCACTGGTGAGTATTCTCATACAAGTTATGATCGCTTTCTCACGATCACGAGGTGGTTTTAGTCGAGGTGAGGCCGGAAAGGGCAGAATCTCTTCAAATGAAGTGTCACTCGAATCCAATAAACTATCATCTGCAGATGCTGGTGAACTACTCTGTTGTTCTGTAGAGATTTGCTGCCTAAACTTGGGACCTGATGTTTGCTGAATAGTTTTACTAGAACAAGGTGAATCATTGTCAGCTTGCTGCAAACCACATGCAACAAAATTATTACTTGTCGACGAGATAGTAATGGGGAGCGGTGGTTGGGAAGTGATGTTGCTAGGCTCTAATAAATCGAGGTTTACTAAAGTTTGACAGGAGCTGCGGTTTTCGTATATTTATCAAGTTTCCATATCGTTCCCGAAACCAGTCTTTTCCTGCCATTTTAGCAGATTCTGAAAATTTATTAGAAATTTTGTTCACCATTGCAAATTCATAAGCCAACTTTCGAATGTCTTTAACCGTTAATGGGAAGCGTCTCTTTTCAAATTCGAGTATATGTTGCAAATGATCCTTTTTGTTCTGGCCCAAAGTAGGAGAACAACCAAGACTCCGTGATCCTGAAGCCTTCTTCAGCGTTCGATAAACATGACAGCGAAGTGTAGCCCTTGGAACCGAATATGTACTGGCTTCAGTCAGGAGTTTTCCTCCGCTTCGTACCATTTCAATTGCTTTTTTCATGTTTTTTCCATCCATTAACATCTTTTACTACTTCTCTTCCATTTACAGGACATATTTCTCGAACAACAATTCAAAATCTGAGACAGTGTCCCATTTTGGGGTGAAATGGACACTAAAAATAAGAAAGCATATTGTTTTGTACTGTTAGACTGAAATGAAACAACTTATATCCCAAATAAACACCACTCAGATAGTGTATAAATCTGACCATTTTTTATTTTAATTGCATAACCACAGAGCCTACGATAAAAAATCACCCCCTAATTGTCATGACGTCATGAGGTTTATTTCGAGCTCCCACAAGCAATCATCTGCGCAGTCGAACTATGCAAACGACCTTAAAACCTCATGAGGTAAAGTAAAAAAGCAAACAAAGTGTTTATTACCTTATACTTGGTGTTTTGGTCCCACAATTGACGTTAGAACTCAATATGATAGTAAATACCCACTTTTTCGCCCCTCCAAAAGCGACCCCTTCTGACGCAATCCCCCAAAATCGCAAGCATGTTGACCAGATTTGCGGTAATAGCGACGTATTCGCTTCAGCGAAACTATGCTTAGTTACGTAACAAACGAGCAGTGAAACCGCGGCCGTAGCTCTTTTGGTGACGCTGTAGGATCTTTTTGTATTTCTAATATGATTGACTTATACTTTACTGAACGTAACTTTACGTATGTTTGAGAGAATACATTTCCAATGTATGTTTTACCAAGACTCGTATGCCTAGTTGCTGTTTTTCTGCGCTCTATTAAAATATCAGATTTTAGATCAAGTATGTTCAAGTATTCCTATTACATTAAATATATGTAGGGAAAGATGGGGCACGTTGGGACATGGGGCACAGTGGAAAATCAGATCTCGCACTGATACTATATCCGCAATCCTGTCCGCGGTTCGATGTTTCAATCCGCCCTTCGGTGAGTTACAACGCCCCCGCGAACAGACAACGGACGGGTAGAGCGGCGCAAGCTATGAGGTGAAATTTGTTTTGGGAGGTTGAGACTAAAATTTCACCGTTACAGTTTTTTCTTTCTTCTTTTCGAGCCTTTCCAACATGACAAACCACCGTCTGATATTTTTCAGCTTTAGTCCACTGTAAAATATTCATAACTTTGGCGAGTGGATGTACCTTCCGAATTTCGCCGTGGGATGGTCTGAAAATATTTGTTTCCTATGGGGAACAATGGACCGGGGTTCAGTAGGACATGCCCTACAGGGCAAAATTCAAGAGTGTTTGATACAATAAGTGCTCAGAGACCTAGAGATGCGGTATATTTTGTGTAAGATTATGGTTTTTTTTCGACCCATGGCCCAATATGGAATATATTCCGGAATCAATAATATTTCCAGATTTAGATTCGATTTAGATTTTAGGAAATAATCAAATTTGTTTGCAAAATTTTTTGTCAAAATATTGGAACTATTTCAGTTGAACATTGATTTTAAAAATATTAAATCTTCAAATTTGAAGTCTCCCTGTTCTTTAGACGAGTATGCTGATTAATTGCTTATTTTTTAGAGCATAATTCGTTGAAGTTTGACAGACTGACCCACTGTGCCCCAGGGTCTGTCCGGATATGCCCCACAAGTGGGGTACAGAGGGACACTTGACAGACGTTTTTCAAAGCATTTTGGTAGTAAGATGTGTGTCGCAAGGGAATTTCTTATTCGCTGAATAAAAACTACATTTACCCCACTATGCATTAGTCCCGCCAACTTAACTTTTTATCACCAGGTGTACCCAAACAAAACGTTGTAGCTCATGGCTAACTTTAATATCAAGTCTCTCATCAACAAGTTCCAGTCAGTAATTTGCCTAATTTATAATACAAAATATCGAGTTAAAATAAACTCAAAATGGACCAAGACCAAGAAGAGCCTGAACTCGGGCACAATGGAGAGTAAATTGCCTTTCCCCTCAACTTGTCGTTATTCAGTGATAATGCATCTATCGATCCAAACTTTTCGACAACTAGTATTGCATTGTATTTCGCAAATTCGAGTCGAGTCCGTATACAGTCGCCAAATCAGTGGGCGCTTTGTCTGTGATTCATGTTTTTTGAAAAGAAATGATAACTGTTCGATGATTGAAATCTATCCATCTTGGTTTTTCTCAAATACCGATGGGCTGATTATAGAGTGCCTTTTATTTATTTTCAAAAATAGCACATTGCTCGCTTGTACGTATTGTGCTATAAAATCTAATCTATTACCTGGTCGATTCCCCTACTAGTCTGGATCCGTTTTATGGTGGTCATCCGTTATTACCCGTTGCATATTCATTTATATATAGGTAAGGATTAGAACATCAATATTTTCTTAGATATTTGTACCAGTGTATGAACAATTGTTACGTAGATGACAAAATAATTTTGATGACGACACTAAGGGATGATAATCTGTAAAATCTTTCAAATTTTGAACAAACATACTTATTTATACTAGACTTTTAAACCAGGAGAAATTTTAGGCGTTTTTAGTTATTGAGATGTGACGTTAAAACATAGTAAGGCCAGATATATCGAATAAGAGAAAATTGTTTGCGAAACATCTAACCTTCCATGGCCATATAATTCCGTTTGGTATCCATGTCTTCTTATGCAGCGTTTCCCCAAACTTTTTTGGTCACGGACTATTTTTTCACCGGCGAAAACCTTTGCGGACTCAAGGTGCGTTTATTGCAGGGGGCAATAAAACCAAGCACAACATAATTTTAACAAATTTCAACAATGGCCTTTTCTGTCGCACCACATTCAATCCATGACAACGACGAGAATTTGACATGTCTTTCTATTTTAATTTATTTGTGTTCATAGTAACTCGCGGTTGCGTCGACTTACGACAAGATGAAAGCATTAGTTTTTTAAAATGCCACGGCAATCTTCGAACATGAAAATGTGAGCATATATTGCCCGATTATATTTAGTTATATTAATTATAGATATATAGATTATATTAATTTAGTTGTGGTCATTTTAACTTTGTGTTGACGAAATAAAAGCAATAGTACTCAGAAAATATCATGGCAATCCGTGGACACAAAAATGCGTGGTAAAGTGCCTAATTATATTTTGATTCGTATTTTTGTGAATTCTACAAATTTGAGCTGTTCGTACAACACCTACGGCAGTACTGCACGTACCAATGTGGGGGCAGTAAAGCGAAGAATACAAAGGGAAAATTGCCTAAAAAAGTGTTTTCAATTGGTCGCGGACCACCATAAAACAAAAAAAAAATGGGCTCTCCGTTTCATTTTCAGTATTTTGTCTGGCCGCTTTTCAATTTAGGAAATTTGGGTCGCCACCATTACCACCTACCAAAAATAAATAAACTATTTATTCCTCGTTGTTCGAACTCGCGAGAAACACCACTTAGGTATCTATCGACGCTTGTGTACAGCAGACTCTTGTTTTCGTCGGAAATCCGCAAGCGAGTTGTGAAATCTCATCGTTCAATGAAGCGACGCGCGAGTAAGGTTTCCTATATGGTGCACAGTCTTTGATACAGCCAGAGACGAATGCCACTGTCAACATCAAAACGGTTTTTAGATTTTGTTTTGATGGTGACAAGATCAGAAAAGCCAGATGGGCTGTGGCAAGTCATAGGCCTACTATCAGTGAAGAAGCTTTCATGTTAAGTAGTGGCTAAGAATACGAAATGCCACTTCATAGCTACATTCACTCTGTCATCTAGATTGACTTTGGTGAAGCCAACGCCAATGCGACTGTCTCCATTTTCGTATTGTGGGCAATATGATGAAACAATTCACGTATGGAAAAGTGAATTCACCCTGAAATCGCAAATAACCTGTTCATGTAATGAAACTGCGGTGAACGCCTGAACGGGAGATTTTGTTTTAGAATAAAAGTATGCAAACTAAGTTGCTTTATGATCAATTATTGGTCTTGTGTCGTGGCCCCTCTTGAACTGCTGCATCGGCCCCCGGTTGAGAACCACTGCTATAGACAGTGTTTTGATATGTAAGGCCGATGAAATCCTTTTTTTAAAACTCCAAGCAATTGCAGGTTTCTCACTTGGGTAGTCATAATAATTTGTCTATGACATGAAAGGTAAGGTGATCACGAGCAGATGTAAAATAGATTTAGCATGGTTTACGTTATTTATGCATCAAAACTTGTATACTCCACGCTTGGTATACAGTAAAAAGATATCACCTATATGGAAGTTGATTAAGACGTGGGTTCCTTTGTGTTGTCATCAAATTGTTACAGGCTGATATTTAAATTTACTTTCTGGTCGTTGCTAATACATAAACCGACAACACAGTTGCTGATGCATCATCGGCACAGTCTTGGAGACAATAAGTTATAGTAGGGAATACAGAATTACCGTAAGCACAATTACCTAACCAAAGTAGCCGCTGACAGGTATACCGAATGGTCATTTCGCGGTTATCCTGTCCATTCTGGGCAAAGTCATGAATATGTATATATATATATTTTCATTCTGCTTTAACTTTGTTGTGCCCATTTGCCTGCATGGATGGCTAATAAAAAACGATTTGATTGATTGATTGAATTATTTGTGATTATTTTAGGTTACAGTTTTTAATTGTGATAATTTTTATACTTTAAGAAATCATATAGCACGGATAATATTTTTTTTAGATGCAAAGAAATTTCAAAAGAACGTAACACACGCATTTAATAACAGGTTCGGTGGTATTAACCATGATAACAAGTAACCTATTTTAAAAGATTCAAATCTCGTTTACTAAGACAATTCAGGAAAATGTAAAATGCCATAAAGGTCCTAGATCCTCGGCTCTAGCTTCTTAAAAGCAACACGGCTTTCGCCACCAACCCAAATAATGCATGTCGCTGGAACATTATATATATATATATATATATATATATATATATATATATATATGACTTACCATATTCCTTGTCGACGGTGTTGGTAATCGAGCAGTAGACTGCGTTTGAGTAGAGTTGTAGCTCATTATACGTTCACCGAAGAAAAATATCACTGGGCAACTGTATTTTACTAAATAGCCCATGGGTTTCAGATACTGAAGAAATGTTGTCTTTCAATCGTGGGTTTACATTATTAAAATAGTGTATTTCCAAATCATAATTATTTTATAATTAGAGGAATATATCGATTTGAAGGCGGTATTTTTTTTTATAAACAAAGCCAGCTACCCAAACTAGTAAATATCTTACATGTGGGATAGTACGAGTTGGACCCTTTGTACAATGCTATTAGACGTACGGTCATTTACATATAACAGATTGAAGAGTTTGGGAAAAGGGAAGGACAAAGAAATATTTTACATGCATACTTGATTATAATTTTATGCCACGATTTAAATCAGATGCTAACCACAAGTGTTTATGTGTTATACAGCTATTCTAAATTTAGCTTCCAATAACGCACCCAGCATAATAGTATCATTGGCACGTTATGAATATTTCCAGGGGCGGATTAAGCCCCTTTGGTGCCCTAAGCACTGAATACTTTGGTGTTTGGTGACCCCTCATGTGTAATTTAATTATAAAAACAATAAACCACATAAGTGTATTATTCATTAAAGATAATCACAACCAACAGTAAATAGAACAACTTTTACGAACATTTTTAGGTTTTTTAACTGTTATATATATAGCCGATATATATATCGGCCGTTTACTGCCGATATTATATATATGCAAACACGCAATATCGGGCCGATATATCGGTTGGGCTAATCCTGAGGGAGTGTGACAATAAAGATTCATGCCTCCAGTCTCAACGTGAATCAAAATACCATAGCATACAAGTCACAACTGTAGTTTGAAATTTTACCGGTACCTAGTAGTCTACCTCAAAGTGGTTTAAGGTTGCTATGTTGAAGGACCGCAAAAACTTTTGAGGAGCTCTCGCGGGCCGCAAGTCGGAGAAAACCCAAAAGTGATCAAAATATCGCGAGTTTACTTACTTTAAATTTAATAAACAACGAGAGTTCACCGTTCTAATCAGACTATTATCATGTTGCATGGGTGGCGTTCTTTTAAAGAAGATATATAAAGCCTTCAGTTATTTTAAAGTTAATTACCGTTGTATTTTGCGCATCTCGCGTTTAATGTCGCTTCAAATTATATTCTTTCGTGACAGATATTACTCACACTATGTGATGGGCAAGGAAATACATTTCCGCCGTGTTCTCTTATGTCACCTTTCTTGCGACACTCATTTCATTACGAATTGTTATATTGAGTAGTTTAAAAACTTGCAGCGTAAGCAAGCTTAGTGACATCGTCAAATACCAACCAAGTCCGTCTCAGTTGATATTTCGGGTCCTAACTGAAAAAAAACTGGATTACGCAGCGTTAAGTCGGCTCTGCGTTTCGTCACTACTGTCACATGGCCGACGCTTGTAAACAGAGGAGTGTTTTTACTAAAATAAAGGCACAAAGCGTTAGAAAAAGGGTTTGAATTTCGGGATTCCAACCCCAGTTGGAATATCTAAAAAAAAACTCAAAAACGTTACTCCATTAGATACAAATATACGCTAAAATTGTTCTGTGAGCCGCACGGAATGGATCACTTCACTACAAACTACTTCACTTCTTATTTTAGTAGTTACAAACCGTCATTTGCAACGTTTATTATGAAAACAACCAACAGCTTTTTTACCAACTTCTTTGTTGCAAAAGATGTCAATTTCAAGATTCCTCCCTGGGTAATAAAGCCACCGCAAATTGATACAACGTTAACGATTTATGGTACAACATGTTCACCAACAATACTTCAAACGTCATTTCTTGACCATATACACGAAAAACTATCGAGACTATGTACAAGTATTTACTGACGGTTCGAAAAATCCATTTGGCGTAGGTGCTGCATATTATGTGCCTCAAGCGAAAGTAGAGCAAAAACTGAAATTACATCATAAAAACTATTAATATTCCGGGGCTAAAAAGTTTGGGAAGCGCTAGCTTAGGGTAGGGATAGTGGGAGTAAGCCGCCAGCAATCCTCTGGTACTAAATTATCCCCTACTGGATTTGAACCTGCGAATCTAAGCGGGGTAATCTTAGGTTAGAAATCAAGCGTAGTCCTAAGGCTTAGCACGATGCGCCACTCAACGCGAACGTAGTCAACTGCAGTGCACTGACATAGATACTAAACATATTAAATACGTCTATACCCTTACGCCCTCTTTTCTTGGTGCCCTAAGCACGTGCTTATATTGTTAAATGGTTGATCCGGCGCTGCTTAGAGTGATTAAAGTATTCCTGGCGCCAAGAAGATCTTCCGCTGTTGGGTATATGATTTTGGGGTATATACACTCCGATTCATCGAATACCTGAAAAATTTGAGACTATTTTATAAATAGCGTTGTATTTCAAAAATAATTATCATAGTAAATATTGGTATGGACTAATCACGGCGCCACGGTTTCAGTTTTGAGACCTTATTTTACACACTTTGGAGTTATTTCATTTTATATGATTATGGCAATATTTATTTTGTGCTAAAAAAGTACTATAGTTTTATTTTATTAAATGCGTTTGATGTTTCCTGAAGCGGTTACTTAATAAATAAGATCTTCGCCCAAGTTCCTAAACTTGCGGTTGTATGCGAAGTAAAAGTTAATTTGTTTCCTGCACTTGTTACACTTCAAAAATTACCTTCAAATTTATTACAATCAACAGTCAAGATAAATGTTGAATAATCTGATGCAAACACAATCTTCTTGTTGCCATTTTCATAGGACTCAGCAGTAATAATAAACACATAAATTTAACAAATGTTTGTGTTACAAGTGGTCACAGTCGAAAGTAATTTTTACTTACAGTATACAAATATTGAAGGAATTACATCATAAACAAGAGAGCTATGCTCAAATATATAGACACGTTACGCTGATATTAAAAGTAATAGCCTTCCAGAAAAAAAATTCCATCATTAACTACTGAAAATTTCAAAGCAATTGGTCCAGTAATGAAAGAGAAAAGCGACTTTTTAAAAACGTGTCAAAGAACAAGAACAGGAACAATAAGAACAACGACTATATTGCGGAAACTGGCTGTAATCTAATCACAATGTTTGGTTGCATTAAAAAGTACTCATATTATAGCGTTACAATCCCAGTGTAACGAAATGCCTTTACATATTATACATTATAGAAAATGTCTACATTACAAATGCAGAATGATTCCTCATGACAGCGGAATTACAGCACATTTATTCAAACAGTCGTGGGAAGAATATTTTCTTTACAAACCGTCATTTGCAACGTTTATTATGAAAACAACCAACAGCTTTTTTACCAACTTCTTTGTTGCAAAAGATGTCAATTTCAAGATTCCTCCCTGGGTAATAAAGCCACCGCAAATTGATACAACGTTAACGATTTATGGTACAACATGTTCACCAACAATACTTCAAACGTCATTTCTTGACCATATACACGAAAAACTATCGAGACTATGTACAAGTATTTACTGACGGTTCGAAAAATCCATTTGGCGTAGGTGCTGCATATTATGTGCCTCAAGCGAAAGTAGAGCAAAAACTGAAATTACATCATAAAAACTATTAATATTCCGGGGCTAAAAAGTTTGGGAAGCGCTAGCTTAGGGTAGGGATAGTGGGAGTAAGCCGCCAGCAATCCTCTGGTACTAAATTATCCCCTACTGGATTTGAACCTGCGAATCTAAGCGGGGTAATCTTAGGTTAGAAATCAAGCGTAGTCCTAAGGCTTAGCACGATGCGCCACTCAACGCGAACGTAGTCAACTGCAGTGCACTGACATAGATACTAAACATATTAAATACGTCTATACCCTTACGCTGGATGACGAAATCTCAGGATTGTTCTTTATGGCGTACATACCTGTATCATGATCGCTTTTTACCAAGAGGTCTACTGTAGAGACAGACTCAAATTGCTTCATACAGAACTATAGAGTCTCCGCGAACTATTCGTTTACTCAAAATGACATTAATAAAATTTAAGAAGAAGCAAATACATCCGAGTTATTGAATAGCGTATTTTCAAATCACTCATTAATATTAATCTGTAAGTAACAATTTGGTTTTGTTACGTTCTTGTTGTGGGGCTCCGTAAATAGCAGTCTACCTCTTCACGAGCTTCATAACACCAAATATGTGAATCAGTCGTTGTCGTCGGTATGCACTTGTCTTGAGCAGTCAATTATCGTATTTACTTTACATAGAACCGTGGTTAATGCTGTTGCTGATGTTATGTCTCTGCCGTTTGGTTTGGGCGGAGAAATTACCTTTACTGTAGGCCAGGACCGCACCTAATTATTTATTTTGGATCATTAGCCCCAGTTTTTGAATTCCTATTATACAATGACTTTCATAGTTTTGAATATATACGAAAAGAACTATAACACCATAATAAACAATTTTAATTTGCTACTAATCATTAGCCGTCGAGGAATTGCCCGTTTAAGGAGGCCAAAATATCATTTCTGGAAAGACCGGACCCAAATAAATTTTGAAGTTTTGTTTGCGGACCTTCGATAAAAATAGTTGAGTAGCCCTGCAGTAGGCATCGAAACAACGACCCATTGTGACTCCATTTTTAAGGACATCGCCGTCACGTTATTGTAAGAAAACATTCTTGACTGCGAAAGTCAATGAGCTAAGATTTGTACGTCAATTTAGAGAATGCATTGATATAGCGCTAAACACGCCGTTATTCTTTCATGGAGTGGAGGGAAGGTCACATTTTTGATGATATCCACGTGCGGGTTTACTCGAAAAACAAAACAGACAAATATAATGGAAATGCTGAATTCTTTGTACTAAGCTCCCGTCACTGATGTAAAAATGTGAGATCTGAGATAAACGGTTCCATTACATTTAAACCCGTGTACATTTGAACCCACGTACATTTGAACCACGTACATCTGAACCCACGACAATTGCACCTGTGTACTATTGCACTTATGGAAATTTATTTGTTTTACGGATATTTGTACATGGTTCAAATGTACGTGGGTTAAAATATACGTGGGTTCAAATGTACGGTCACCGAGATAAACATCCCCGAAAATACTATGAACTAGGTATTATGCGATTAGAAAATGTATGAAGCAAATCCTAACCGTCATCTTCATTCTGCAACTTTGAGATCACGCGTTAGAAGCGTGATCGGATCGTAACGGCAAACGGAGTAATTAAAGTAATCAGTTGAAAATATTTGATTACAACAATCAGTTAGCTTTTTTCGTCAAATATTTGTGCGCGGGAAGCCACAAGCGACATCGCAGTCACAAATGTTCGTCGTAGGATAAGGTTTGATTTTGTGTAGAATGTATGGACAGCTACCTGTTGGGTTATGACAGCGAGTTTGAAACAATATTCAGGTGAGCTAAATGTTCTTTAAACCTATTGTTTTCATTGCTATTCCATTGCTTTCATATTTCTATTGTATAAGTGGTAAATTAGAGGTTTTCGGGCCTATACGAACTGGAATTATTAACTTAATACAGAAGTCTAGATTGGTGGGTGATTCTCTTTTGTATCGAACGGGTTCCATTGTTTCCTCAAAATTGGTTGAACTTAAAAGCTATATGACAATACATAGACTTATCATATTAAGAAATTTAAACGTAATATACTGATCTACGTCACTACGTAAGCTGCATTCAACAGGACAAGATTTACATGAATGTAATGCATAACTTTCAAAACTTTCGCAAATGTAGCGCAAAATCAATGGTTTATTAGAGATTCGCCGTAGCCTTTTCCCTTTCATATTTTATTGTGTATAGGGTGCTCCCAGAGTATTCGTACCAAGATGGCGCACAACCTGAACACAGTATGTGTACCTAGTTAGGGTTCAGGTTGTGCACCATCTTGGTACGAATACTACCGGATCGCCTTGTATAGATTGGATCTTTGTACAAAGACCCTATCAACCTTTAAAATAAGAGAATTAATAATTATTCAGTTTAAGTTAGCAATGCAGATTGCGCTGGGAATTCAATTTTTAAATAGTTCCTAACCCCAAATGGATAATTAATAAAATGTCATTTTAAAACGTGGCGGGAGCGTTGGCAGAAGATCCGATAGATTCAGTCCCGCTGTTCATTGAATATGCTAGCTACAGTTCTGCGACAGTTTATTTATCAATATTTTAACTTTTTTTCAGATGCAAAACTATTAAAGGTTGTAGATTCAAAGACACAAAGCAACGAACGAGGAATTTTACAAGTAAATATCATTTAAACATTTTATTTGACTTTCGACGCATATTTTATTCCTGTACACCACTGTTTTCGTTTAGAATGCTAAACAATTAGATGCAAGCGCACCGCGTCTCGGGTCTTGCGATCAAAGTCGGCATTGCCACTTATTTGATCGTGTGTTTTCCCTCGAAATTGTAAGATTTATATTTTCACAAGTTTTAATAATTGTCTTTCGAATCAAAGTTCCAAAAAAGTACAACCCACGTTCACGTTTAAAAGGCTAAATAGTTCAATGCAAGCCAACATTGTTACGCTGTATATTTGATCCTGTGCATTCTATCGAAATTTAAGATTTAGATTCTGTCCATGTTTTAATAATTGTGTTTTAAAGCAGAAGTCCGAAATAGTACTATTATTATAGTACCTTGTATCAAACTGGTGTACCCTTTGCGCCCCCTAAAATTCGTTGCTCGCTTCTCTGCTGAATAGCGATCCCCATCGTGAACAAGGTGATAATTTTACAAGTTACTGATCAGAGGTAATTAGTCATATACTCCATGAAACAGTTATAAAAGTTCATTGGGTGTTTTACTTTTATTGTAATATTTGCAACTCGTGCAGTTTGAAAACTACACCTGGTATGTTATAAAATATGGAGCTGTATTTATGAAATTGAATGATTACATATACCTGTAACTGTAAGGTCGATGAAAAGCAATTTCTATGGTAATCTATAATATTTGAAATTTAATGGCAATCGCTGAATAAATTTTATTCGTCTAAATTTTCTTAGTTTTGTGTATTTAACAAAAAATCGGAGAAAAGTTTGGCTTTTATGAAATCTAATGTCGAAATTTACCCGTTACGTATTTTATTGAAACTAACGTCTATTTTTTGCTTTGCAGTGTCTCTGTCAAATAACATTTGTCTGAATTAACTACCTATTGACATAGTTGGCTCAACGAAATTTAGTTTAACTCAAATTTAGAATTAGCTTGCACAAAATCATGACATATATATTGATTTTCAGCTTTTTCCAACACTGCTTGAAAGTTGACAGAACAATTTATCATTGTAGCAAAAGAAATTCGTCAAGTGCCAGCTTTTCATCACTGAGTGAGATGGAGGCCTATCAAGTCTGAAGAGCAAGTATGTAACCAAATCATTTGAAAGCTTTTCAATTTAGATGTCTATAGTATAGGTAAATGATATATTGTAATTTTTTCGGAAAATCTACATACAAATATTACTTTCTATATATTGAGTATAAGTTTTGGTTTGTGTGTCAAATGAAATTTTCTAAAAATTACAATCTCCAAATTTCATCATAACATGATTCGCACAACTACCGTTTTATTCTGGCTGCTGAGTCGATCCAGTGAATAAGGCTAGGGCCATGTTTTAGAAATAAAAATTAAGCTTTTTTTGGTTCCCTCCCAATAGTCGAGGTACAAGAATGCATTAAATTGATCTTATTTTTGTCAGTTTGGGCATCAATGCGCGCTCATAATTGTTTATGACAAAATCTGTTAAACCAAACCATGCTCATTTCGTAGTATCGCGGAATTAAATATTCTGTCCTACGAATTAACTGTAGCAATATCCAATGAATGATGGCATAGTCAGTACAGCGTAAGGGCTAACTGCTGTGTTGTCCCATCTGCTGTCGTTTCGTTTAATCGTCCAAACCGAAAGGCCAATTACTATCTTGCAAT
Organism: Styela clava; assembly: GCF_964204865.1. NCBI lineage: Eukaryota > Metazoa > Chordata > Ascidiacea > Stolidobranchia > Styelidae > Styela > Styela clava. Next base: position 25,577,315 of record NC_135251.1, read on the forward strand.
GTCAGTCTATTTAAAGGTTATTAGGCCAGCATAAATAAAAGGCGTTTCACCGCAATAGGGTGTCACGTTGAGATTACGACAAACAGTGAATTTTTTTCATATTGATACTTTAAGTTCAGCACGTGTATATCTGCAGAGATACTGTAAGAATTTGAACTATGCCTCGTTAAGTGTAATTCGGTCAAAGCACAACCCCAACAAAAACCATGCAAATATTAAAACTTTTTGTTTAACTTGTTGTTTATCATAGGGTGCCTATATATACTAATATGTCTGGTAGTTCACAGTTGATATTCATGCCAATGATGTTCCCAACTATTTCAAACTGGAATCGCCGTTAATCTTACACCTTAGAGCAACTAAAATTTCCAAAAACGATACTGTATGAATTATATTCAACCAAGTGTAAACTCCCTCTTGATTCTTATCCCCTTGCTAGAAGTTCTAAGTTATCATTCCATCCATGTTCATAACTATTTAAAAATAGAGACATAGAAATATGTGTCATATTTTCCCTATTGTTAGTGCGGGTCACGTCATGTTATGCCTAATCATGTGCATTAAGAATAGCTTAATTAATGTAAACTCTTCTATATAATTTCTACTAAATGGTCTCTTTCATATACGGTACTCACCGTCAATATAAGATATAGTGGTTTCAAAACTATAGAATTCTTACTTTTTAAATTAAATATTAGGAACTTGGGTGTCGCTGCTCGATAGCCAGTTTGGTTCCCCGCGACGTCCCTTCCCCAGTAAAACGGTGTAAATTTTCTTTGTGTCGTATTTTATGGTTGTGATACTTTTTGCTGGTTGGAAAAAATAAACTTGACTTTATTAATCGTATACCCCCTTTGGTATCAGTTAACCATGACATTCGTGTTCACATGTGTTTTGAACTAAAATCGCATTAAGTTCCCAATAACGAGTATATTATTATATGAGTGAGTAGAATCAAGTGCATCAATATGCATCAATATAACCGGGAATCCTTTAGTATTGGTTAACAATGGGATTTGTGTCCCAAACTAAAATTTCGAAGGTTACTATATATGAGATCCCACCAATTGTAAATCTACTATAGTCAGCCTATATCCCTATTGCTAGTAGCCTTATGTTCATAAGTGTTTGAATCTGGGAATATATTCCTTATTTCTCTGTCGTTTATTCCCTAGTTATGATCTGTCATGTTCTTATATGTATATATATAATGTCTAAAATGTCTTTGGCTGAAGTTATTTATAAATGTATATTTTCAGGTCTCTGGGATGGGAAGAGAAGAATATAGAGAACTTGAAGGTAAAATATAACACACTAATAAATAATTCACTAGTTAAAATTTAGATAATGAGAAACATAGCACACTGACAGATCATTCCGAATAAGTAATATTTATAATATTGAAAATCTGCAAATAATATAGAATGAACGTCAATGAATATCAGTACAAGTTGTTGTCCTCGTATCTTTAGAACAAGCATAGCTTATCACAAGAGCGTGGAGGGGCGTAAAGGTAATTAGAAACAGGAATATTTGTTAAATTTTATCTTTTCCCCCTTATTTTTGATATTTACATTTCTTAATAGCCGTATTTTCAACGTGCTATTCAATGAATATAAATAAAATTTATATGATGTGTTGCAATATTATACACCATTCATTCCAAAGTATTGTTAGTAAATAAGGGGGGAATCTGAATAATTTGTCAATGAACTGAAAATTAATATTTTTATTTTATGTATCCAAAGTATAAGCATAGCTTCTCTGTGCTCCTGTCAAATTACATTTCCCGTAACTTATAAATCTCAAACTTATTAATGACTTAGTTTGAACAACTATATTTATTCAAATCAATATTATACAAAATTTACTTACAGTTCATTATCTCGCATAAAGTTCAGCTTTCTAAAACTCTTCTTGAAAGCGGAAAAGACAGTTTATCATAATACATCAAAAGACATGCGGAGTTATTTGTCCGATTATGCATCACTGAGAGAGGTGGATGAATCGAGTCTAAAGAGCAAGTATGTTATTGAAATCTTCTGAATCTTTCTAATTTACATTCATCACAAACAAGTTAGAATACTATATTATAAAAATCGGTGAAGAAATAAATGATAAAGAGGTGATCCGCAACCCAATTTCTTGATTGCGGCATTATAAAATATTAAAATTAAAATATAAAACGGAAGATATCACCATGAGTTTTGTTTTAGCAGTCTCGCAGCAGATTGAATACGCTTTTTAGACATTGTAAATCACAAAATTTGGTGTTATGTTAGGATTTCTTTAAAATATATACCATAATAGTTGTTAGCGAGAATCATAACGTGTTTCTAATTTGATGACGTATTACGTTGTTACGCAGACGTTGCAAACGTATCGACGCAGCATTATTGCGACATAGTTCTGTTTCTCGATTAATCCCGGGAATTCTAAATTATCGCCACGCTGCTTCGAGGAGTTGGCACCTTCTGTCTTGTATACAGTGTAATCTATTGCGCTAGGAGTTGTTTATCGTGTTTAATATTGGGTTTACTATTCGCGGTTAGGATAAACGATTCGAATTCAAGTTATTAATTGGGTTTAAAATCAACGGTTCATACTGGAGTTGTAATATAATGTAGGGATACAGGTTAGGGTTGTAATATAGTCCAAATAGAATGATAAATGCTGTTTCTTGTATTTAGTCACATAAGTTAAGTTGTATTTACTTTGGATTATAATTGTTGAATTGAGTTGCCTGGAGATCCTAAACATTCGGTATGTAAATATTGTTTTATCGTATGATTTATTCTGTATTTTAGTATTGTGAATACTATTTTATCCTATGTGATTTAATCTGTACATAATTGTGACATATGGTTATCTGCTAATTGATGTGAATTGTTATTGCTTGTAAAATGGTAATGCTGTTATATTTGATTAATTGTGCCATATAAGCTATTTAGTTTTATCTATTATTTTGGCAGAAAACCGTTCCATTAACAACGTTCCATTAACAACGTTCCTTTACGTTCCTCATACCCGGTATCAAGATTTACGTTACGTTCCATTAACAACGTTCCGTTTCCGGTACCCGGCAAGTTCTAATTTCCTGATTCAGGTTCGAGATTTGATTTGAAGTGTCTGTTGATTGTTATTAAAGATATTCACCGATTTCAAGTTGAATTATATTGGGGCAGCATTTGAAAGGCACAGAAGAATCTGGCGGCACTTTAATCGCTGTTTACAGACTTTAATCGCTGTTTACAGACTTTAATTGCTTGAAAGCACGGACTAGTTGTAACAATTAACCGATATAGGTTGGGGTCAGGACTGGGGTATTGGGACGCGTTTTTGAAGTCTCCAATCTTTTAATGTGCGTGAGAAGTAACCAGGCTACATAGAATCGAGCGCAACAATAGTAACTGAAATCAAAACACAGTAAATTGTGCACGCGATGTACTTTTGTCTATTCTGAAACTAACTACCTATGAAGCCGCATACGACTTTTTCTCGGTATGTGATGTGATATATAAAATAATTAATGCAAGATATCTAGATCGATTTTTTTTGCAATAATTTAAATTACAATTGTTCGTATTTTGTCTAAATCTTGGGATATTTCAAACGGTGAAACCTTAAAAAGAATTAGAGTGACAGGCCTGCGGCGGGGCGGATTCAGTGTTGTTACACTTGGTTTCACTGTTCTTCATTTCAAGTCCGCTGATCGAGTTTTTGAGTTGTAATGATTTTATATTGTCGTAAGACGTAAGTCGTCGCAACTGCAGGTTTCATTGAACACACTTAAGCCAATAAATACAGCATTTTAAATATTGCCGCATCCAGGGGCGCAGCCAGGATTTTTCAATGGGGGTTACGACGAAATTAAAAAAGAGTGCGCCAAAAGTGCAATTCACGACGACGTAAGGCGTTTAATAAACTAAAATGTATGGTCGTTCACAGCGAAATTCCACAGTTACGTTGTAGCCCATCTCTCTTTGCCTGATGGTGTTGGTGAATATTTTACAAGTCGTATTTCAAACGTCTACTATTAATCCGTAGTCAGCGGGTACCCGCATTTAGAAATAAAACATTAAAAATTCGGGAAAATTAATTTCAGAGAGAACTAAAACTCGCAGATGTCAGTAGTGTCATAATGGTTTATATGTACAAAAATACGCTCGCGTGTAGCGCCGATCAAATGCATGAAATTTAAAACTATTACTTGAAATTTATTGTTATGAAGTTGAACTTTTATTTCCATTCAATGATTATTTACTTGCGCCGTGATCCGTGGCGGGCATAATCGTATTTTTTAATCGAGTTAATCGAATATTTTTAACGGACACCGAATAATCAGTATTGTCATTTTGAACGACATCAATTGGGATGTCGGCCGCCGAAATCTCCGTCGTGACAATATTGTTTTTTTCGGATTTTACTAGAACAGTGAGGCGTTTTTCATTTCATAATTTTGTCGTAATCGAAGGCCTCAGTGAATTATTTGTCACCGCGATCGTTTTGGCGGCCGACATTCCAATTAATGTTGTTAGACTATATTAAAGCACTTTTTTATTCACTAGGAATTATTAATTATCACGGCGGATATCGTAGTTTTTATATTTCGGACATGATTGTAAGTTCACATCGGCAAAGAGGGACAACAAGTGCATTCACAACATAAATTAATTTTATTATGATTTCTGTCTTCTGTGTAGGATTTCTATCACAGTTTGTAAATTACGGTCCCAATTTTAGGCAAACAATATCATCATTATTGACCCCGGGTGCGATATTTGTGGAGCGAATAGTTGGACATTTCTATGCGTTTAATTTTAGATCGTGTCGGTATTACTTTCGTGTTAAATATTAATTAAAGAATTTCGCAAATTGGTAATCACTACAATACTTACTGTTGAATGTTCACGTAACTCAGCAACACTTTTTTATTGATACTAACCACATGAATAAATCGGCAATAATGGCATTTCTACGTGGTCAAAATAATATTGTTTGTGTATTTTTAATATAAGCTTACCTTTGCCTTACCTCTGTTAATAGGCATTTTTTGTGATTTGTAATCCAAAACTTGATAATGAAACTATATATTCATTTTCAGTTTTCTAAATCACTGCTTGAAAGGGTCATTGCATCAAACGGACATTGTTATCAGTCTGGTGCCTCACGGAGTGGGATGGAAGCCTATATAGTCCCAAGAGTAAAGAGCAAGTATGTAATCTTATAAATCTTTCAATTCATATTTTGTCGGGTATAAACTGATATATCATGTTAAATCCCGCTAGTCAGGAAGAACTGCAAATGTTTGAATTATCCTCACAAGATGTTCCGCCCAATTTTATTTATATAATTTCGTAAAGTCATATAATGCAATGTTTTCCACCAGCTAGTTCACGGAAGGTGTGCAGTTTTTAGCTGGTATGCAATAAATGTTTCTGCTTTGTTAATTTCGTATGCACAATTCCCGAAAAGACGCGGGTTATGTATCGAAGTATGCGGCAGTCCGCCAGCAATGGGGTTATAATACTAGTAATGGGGCAATTGCGGGGCTGCTGCATAGACTTATCATATTAACAAATTTAAACGTAATATACTGATCTACGTCACTACGTAAGCTGCATTCAACAGGACAAGATTTACATGAATGTAATGCATAACTTTCAAAACTTTCGCAAATGTAGCGCAAAATCAATGGTTTATTAGAGATTCGCCGTAGCCTTTTCCCTTTCATATTTTATTGTGTATAGGGTGCTCCCAGAGTATTCGTACCAAGATGGCGCACAACCTGAACACAGTATGTGTACTTAGTTAGGGTTCAGGTTGTGCACCATCTTGGTACGAATACTACCGGATCGCCCTGTATAGATTGGATCTTTGTACAAAGACCCTATCAACCTTTAAAATAAGAGAATTAATAATTATCCAGTTTAAGTTAGCAATGCAGATTGCGCTGGGAATTCAATTTTTAAATCATTCCTAACCCCAAATGGATAATTAATAATATGTCATTTTAAAACGTGGCGGGAGCGTTGGCAGAAGATCCGATAGATTCAGTCCCGCTGTTCATTGAATATGCTAGCTACAGTTCTGCGACAGTTTATTTATCAATATTTTAACTTTTTTTCAGATGCAAAACTATTAAAGGTTGTAGATTCAAAGACACAGAGCAACGAACGAGGAATTTTACAAGTAAATATCATTTAAACATTTTATTTGACTTTCGACGCATATTTTATTCCTGTACACCACTGTTTTCGTTTAGAATGCTAAACAATTAGATGCAAGCGCACCGCGTCTCGGGTCTTGCGATCAAAGTCGGCATTGCCACTTATTTGATCGTGTGTTTTCCCTCGAAATTGTAAGATTTATATTTTCACAAGTTTTAATAATTGTCTTTCGAATCAAAGTTCCAAAAAAGTACAACCCACGTTCACGTTTAAAAGGCTAAATAGTTCAATGCAAGCCAACATTGTTACGCTGTATATTTGATCCTGTGCATTCTATCGAAATTTAGGATTTAGATTCTGTCCATGTTTTAATAATTGTGTTTTAAAGCAGAAGTCCGAAATAGTACTATTAATATAGTACTTTGTATCAAACTGGTGTACCCTTTGCGCCCCCTAAAATTCGTTGCTCGCTTCTCTGCTGAATAGCGATCCCCAGTTTGCGATCCCCACCGTGAACAATGTGATAATTTTACAAGTTACTGATCAGAGGTAATTAGTCATATACTCCATGAAACAGGTATAAAAGTTCATTGGGTGTTTTACTTTTATTGTAATATTTGCAACTCGTGCAGTTTGAAAACTACACCTGGTATGTTATAAAATATGGAGCTGTATTTATGAAATTGAATGATTACATATACCTGTAACTGTAAGGTCGATGAAAAGCAATTTCTATGGTAATCT
>NC_135251.1:27529428-27544428 GCF_964204865.1 Styela clava
TTGGCTGCGTCCTTCATCGACTCGCGAGCCGAGTGATCCACCGTTAACTCTTTGAACTCTGACGGCTCTGAGCGAAGTTACTCGCTCACCCTGAAGGTTCGCGGCGCGGTATTGGTAGAACAATAAAATAAGTCTAAATACTGGCTATTTGACACGCTTATAACTTTTTACCAATTATAGGTGGCACGTTGTGTGACATTTCAATCGAAAGGAAATTTTATCGTGCATTCAGAATGTATTTTCCATATTGAAATACATTTTGTCAAAATTAATAAAATTGACTCTAATCTAACAGTCATTTTTCTGCATGTATGTGAGTTTTGGCTTGAAATTTTGTTAGTTTGGTGCAAAATATACTGCCAATATTTGATGTTCATGAAGAGTTTTTTATAAGCTTTTTGTTGATATTCGAATTACTATTGTGGCTGCCATATAACCAATTTTATATTTAAATATTTAATTGTGTATCATTGTGTCGGGTGAACAACTTCGATAAGCGGCCATGACGCACTGATTACGCAGCTACGCAAAAGCCGATCACGTGACTACCGTCATGAAGATGTTGATAAGTACGTTCGAAACATATTGCGTGGCAAAATGCGCAAGATAACTTTCACGACGACGTTCTCAGCGAGACATCGGTCGCCGAGTTTCGATATGATATTAACCCTGTATGGATTGAAGTACCGAAGTCGAGTAATGCGTGCAGTAATAGCGAAGTGAAGGGAAGTTAATATCGTCATATAAAATTTCACGTGGAAAATGTTTTATTCGCCCATAAGTATTTGTTCAAATATCAACCAAAATAAGTATTTGCCTGCTCTGCAGATCAAAATATCTGATTGTACGAATGTTAGGCGAAGCAATGACATTAAACAACATGATGCGCAACTCCGGCATTTTTGTCCGAAGATCGTATTCGATAGCACGCTCCAATGCACATACTTGACGAGACGAAAACGAGCGGATGTGTGCTGCTTTCAAGGCGTAGCACGAATGGTGTTCGTGCCTGCTTTGACAGTTGTTGTCGATTTTAATGATATTTTTGAAAGTTGGGGTAAAAAGAAATCGGTAAAAGGTAAGGTGAATACTATTGTTGTATATCACACCCGGGCATCGCACTGTTAAGTACATGTGGGAAAGCCAGCCTTTGTCAAATACTACGAAGTTATTAATTCAGTACGGTACGTAGTTGCCCATTTGCCGAAATTACATATTTACTTACCCGTTATGGTTTCAAATAGTTCATGCACCTCCAGTTAGATTTTTTTAATCAGTGAGGATATATACTCATTGTTGATTGCTGCTCATTGTAACATACTATTACGCATTCACTTTTATTTGCGTATTGAATCAAAGTGTTAACAAGTTCACCTAACATTTCACTCATACCGGTCTATATTGTATAGTCTGATTTCTCAAGTATTTGGAGCCACGAATGCTTGTAATTTTCTGACTAAACCCTTTTATTAGTTGGTTTATATACCAAATTCAGTAAAATATTTTTTGAATAAAACATGAGATATTGGATTTATTAGCTTTTCCATTCTGAATCATATAGACTGCTTTATTTATTCTTAACGAAAATTAATAAATCTCCTCTCTTTCTTCAGATGTGAAAGTTATGGACAAGCCTGTCTAAGCATTGTGAGACTCTTGCAGCACAAGAGGCAATAGCAGAAATAGTAAGTATATCAATCAAGAAATTAAGCCGACATAAAGCAAAACTTTCAACTATTCGTCTAATCTCAATTTCCTATTATTTATTCACAGGACAACTATAGCAGACGGGGAGATATCAGAAGTCTGGCGACATATCAGTGACAGTGTGATTCCAAGAAATATAATGCAATTGAAAATAGACATTTGACCCTCCGGTAGAGTTGTGTATGGCCCCCACATCCTGCAGGGCTTGAGGAAAATAACTAAAAATTCCAAAGCGTAAGATTGCTTAAGCGGTCTTATTTGTAAAAAGGCACAAAACACGCCAGACATACCTAAAACAGCTTTGGAAATGAGGATTACGGGTACCTCACTGCACCTGTGTTATATTTGGTTCATCAACTTTTGGTAGTACTATAGAAGGAATTCCGGAAGGGGTATAATCATCATTCATGATAAAATACTATCATATACTTTTTGAACAACTTCAATCTAGACCAGGGATCTCAAACTCGCGGCCCCAGAGAACTTCCAGTGCGGCCCTCGATTAACAATAATTGTAATAGTATTTTGGAAGTTTTTTTTTTATCTAAATGTAATAGATTTTTCAAACCTTCTAAAGTGAAATTGATTATTCACACAGAAAACAATTTACTGAAAGTAGTTTTGGAATATTTATTTTTTTTGTCCACATTTTGACCCAATTAAGAATACACATCAAGCTAGCAAAAGAATACTTGAATAAAACACTTGAGTAATTAAATTAAACGCAAAGTACATGAAGAAGGTGGCATTTTCGAAGAAAATGGGAGTTGTAACATTTCTGCTCTTCACAAAATTCTGAAGCACATTGTTTAATTTGTCATATTTCCATCAATACAATCAAAAAACACAATAAGCTCAGCAGTCAATATGACAAATTCGAAGACCAACTTCGGACAGAAAATTTCCATGTGTTTGTATATTAATATAATTATACAACGACTTAGTTACTAAAAATCAATATCAATAATAATTCAAGCAATCCTATGCCACGCAATGTAGTGCGAAATGTGTTGTCGAAAAAATCTGTCATTTGTTTTTTTACTGATCTATACATGAAATGATAAAAGTAACTTTTTTGCATTAGTGGAATTAATTAAACATTCGTAAAGATCCAGATAAACCCATGATCATGTGGCCTCGTTAGTTAGAGTTGGTACTATAAAATCATTTCAGACTGGCCTTAGTATGCTGGTGACACAAAAAAGATGCCAAACGCCAGGACAAATGTAATTATTAAAACATTGAGTTTATACTGTAGTATTTTTGTTAATTTTAGGTTCATATATTTAGATTAAGTTATTTTTAGTGTATGTATTATTCTTTCCTTATTCAAAGCTTGTTCAAAAATGATTTTGATGGTTGTACATAGAATTTTACGATTTTTTATAATAAATACTGTAACTTGCAAATGTTGCAATAATAGTGGAATGCAAATATTAATATGTAGTTGCATTTGAAATTGAAGAAATTAATAAAACTTAATCCAACTGTTTAGTTGCATCACAATATATGTCACAAACTAAAACTATCTTAAAAATATCTTTTAAGTATACATAATCAAAAACTGTTTGCGGCTCTTTTTACAATTTTCAAAATGCAATGCGGCTCTCGAAAACATGAGTTTGACACCACTGATCTATTCTAGACGATTCAAGCATTGCTTTGGGCGATTATATCACTTCAATTAAATTGAAATAATCTCGCTATATTAAATACAAAATCGTTTCTATCATAAAGGTAAACCAATTCAGCCACTCGAAATATATTGGCCTTCACGAAGCAATGGAGGCAAAATTGAAAGTTCATGAGCTATGAACATTTGTCTTTTTCTTTGTCTTGAACTTTCCATACTCCACAGCCCCTATTAATTTTTTTTAATTTTAATTACCATGTGATGGTCATACATATCTTTAACTTGTATTTTCTGTCATGATGTATTATCTCAATGTGCCAAACTATTAATTAGTGTGCATATTTTGCTTCCAGATGACATAAATGTATTGTCATGTTTATTACCTCAGCTTGGAGTATTGACAAGAAAAAGGTGCCAGTAAATTAGGTAAAAAAATTTTCAACTCATTGTTATAATCAGAATTCACAATCAATAGGAATTATAAACAGCCAACAATCAGTGAGAATTATATGCGAAATCCCTCAGAATAAATTTGTCTAAAATCGGAGGAAGGCAAAAAATATAGGTAGTTTCCATCCACACAAGCATTTCAAGGAGACTTGCTCGAGCCAAACTAAATGAGCATCGTCAGGTGATCGGTAAGGCTGCAAGTTGAATTCAGCCCTGCAACCTCCTGCATAGAAGATAATATTAATTAGTGGGCTATGAGCTAAATTCCTAAATTTAAACAAACCTCTATGATGCATTATGTACCAGCAATGTTACCTACGATTAACTGAATATGTAATATGTCTAATAAATTCACCTACAAAAGCAAGTTCGATAGGTGCAAACTTTGTGTTATGGAATTGTATCGCAGCACAGTTTCGTATGACACCCTCTTTAAATGAAATTTCAATGATTAAGCGCAAACATTAAAATTACTAACTTTGAACTTTGTCATTATCTGCAAAATGTTCCACACAAATCTTTCCGCTATCGCGTTTGTAATCTTCTCTGATAAAAAAAAACGTCTATGATGTCCAGAATTGCTCTTTACAGCTTGCCTGTTATTCCAGCTTTCCAAGTAAGCAAAACTTCTTAGATATAGAGATTATTTTGTTTCGTTACAGGCGCAAAATGGCAGGTACTACACGTAAAAAAGACGCCGAGTAGCAAAAGCGAGCGGAAAACGGACGCGAAAGGCGACGAGAAATATGTGCATTGGAGCGTATCATGAAATACAATGTTTTGCCTGTAGTCTTATGGAGTGACGTCAGAGTTGCCTATCATGTTGTTTAATGTCATTGGGCGAAGCAAGTGGATGGATCAATATCTGAAAGCACTAATAATGCAGAAAGAGCAACTCTTATTCTAACAAGATCATATGCGTCGCCAGAACTAGATACCCCACCGCAAAACGCCAGTTCTAATAATAGATGCGTCGTATGCAGCAAAATTTACATTATTGCCAAAAAACCAATCCAGCTGCTAAAGACAAAGCGTTGCTGAAACGATGCGAGACAGTATATAAGTATAAATACTGTAATGAGTACCTATGTATAGGTAACGAAACCAACAACCATTGGTATAACTGGCACAACAAAGTGCAATATTGGATTTAGTCTGCATAATATTTTCATGTTCTTCATTGTTCCGGGCACAACAAAGTGCAATATTCAATTTAAAAATTTTAGCAAGCAGTCTTTTATGTACATACATTTTTCATGGTCTTTATTGTTCCGTTATTTGCTAATAAAATCACAATATTGTTCATATTGCGTATACGTAACCACAACTTAATGGGGCTTGCGCGGGCAGTCAAAGTCAAAGCGTAGTGCGAATTTTGAATGCGTAGCATCGGGTTAATTAATTACTTCCTGTGGACATTTAAATAATAACATCTAAACGTAACGTTATTGCGGATATCGTCACGTTTAGTTGCATTTGCGTAATATACGTAAAGTTGTGCGTGACGAGACGTTGCCTCTCTTCAATGAGAACATCAATTTGACGCAGCGTCGCTGTTAAATCTACAGATAATCTAATATATTTGGCCATAAAATTTGAATGGATCATCGTAAAATCGTTTTGGATACGTATATAAAAAGCTATTCAAATTCTCTACATATATTGCCGATTGAATATGTGGCTATTTAGGCAAGAAGTCGAAATTCTTTATATTAAATATTTGTTATCATACAATAACTTCATACGCACTTTCAAATTGCCAATTTTACTGAAACATCGTATATTAGAGCACCGATATTTACAACATAATTAGTCCCAATAACAAGCTTTCATGCAATATAAAATTTATTTAAATACTCTTTGTGGTTCTTGAGATAAGAGATCATAAAGTTGATTCCCTCCGACACGAAAAACAAGCCGGTAAACCGGCTTGCCGGGGCACAGAGCGTACTCAAACAAGCCGGTAAACCGGCTTGCCGGGTTCAAGCGGTTAAGAGTCGTCCTCGACGTTTCGCCCGGCGCCAAAGCGCGCGGACGTCACACTGTGGGATCGACTACAAAACCACCACCGACAACAACTGCACAAAAACACCAACAAACGGCGCCGAGCGACCGCCGGGCTGGGCCGGCGGCACATCGAGCGCGGTGCCCAGAAGCCACCATCGCAATCGGCTGCCTTGCTATGCCAACGTGTTACGCGTGTCGCACGGGGCGGAACCCCGATTGACGGCCGCCCTCTCGGCGGCACCCAAAGACAATTAAATGCGCGGTCGGCGGGGCCTACCACCACTTTCGGTAATGATCCTTCCGCAGGTTCACCCACGGAAACCTTGTTACGACTTTTAATTCCTCTAAATGATCAAGTTTGATCGTCTTCTCGACACGCCGACGCGGCCGTTGCCAGCCGCGACGGGGCCGATCCAAGGATCTCACTAAACCATTCAATCGGTAGTAGCGACAGGCGGTGTGTACAAAGGGCAGGGACGTAATCAACGCAAGTTGATGACTTGCGCTTACTGGGAATTCCTCGTTCAAGGGAAACAATTGCAAGTCCCTATCCCAATCACGAATGAGGTTCAACGGGTTACCCGGACCTTTCGGCCTAGGTTAGACACTCGCTGCTTCACTCAGTGTAGCGCGCGTGCGGCCCCGGACATCTAAGGGCATCGCAGACCTGTTATTGCTCTATCTCGTGTGGCTAAACGCCACCAGTCCCTCTAAGAAGTTAGACGCCGACCGAGAAGGTCGCGTAACTATTTAGCATGCCAGAGTCTCGTTCGTTATCGGAATTAACCAGACAAATCGCTCCACCAACTAAGAACGGCCATGCACCACCATCCACAGAATCAAGAAAGAGCTCTCAATCTGTCAATCCTACCTGTGTCCGGGCCGGGTGAGTTTCCCCGTGTTGAGTCAAATTAAGCCGCAGGCTCCACTCCTGGTGGTGCCCTTCCGTCAATTCCTTTAAGTTTCAGCTTTGCAACCATACTTCCCCCGGAACCCAAAGACTTTGGTTTCCCGGAAGCTGCCGGAAAGGTCGTCATGGTAACGCCTCCCGATCGCTAGTTGGCATCGTTTATAGTCAGAACTAGGACGGTATCTGATCGTCTTCGAACCTCTGACTTTCGCTCTTGATTAAAGAAAACATTCTTGGCGAATGCTTTCGCAGTAGTTCGTCTTCCGCCGATCCAAGAATTTCACCTCTAACGGCAGAGTACGGACGCCCCCGTCTGTCCCTCTTAATCATTACCTCGTGCTCCGAAAACCAACAAAATAGAACCGACGTCCTATTCCATTATTCCATGCAACACTATGCAGGCGAAAAGCCTGCTTTGAACACTCTAATTTTTTCAAAGTAAACTTATCGGCCACCGCCGACACTCAGTCAAGAGCACCGACGGAGAACCGAAGGTGAGGCGGACGCAACCAGTGACACGCCTTGCGACGGACCGGCGGCGCTCGCCCAAAATCCAACTACGAGCTTCGACATTGCTACAAAATTGTCGCAATGTCGATATTTCCGAAGTCGCAATGTCGAAATTTCAATCAGGAAGGTTAGAATTTTCGACAATGCGACCTATTTGGTTTGAAAAATCGACATTGCGACCAAATTGTCGCAATGTCGATAATTCCGAAGTCGCAATTGCAAAATTTCAATCAGGAAAGTTAGAATTTTCGACAATGCGACCTATTTGGTTTGAAAAATCGACATTGCGACCAAATTGTCGCAATGTCGATAATTCCGAAGTCGCAATTCCGAAGTCGCAATGTCGAAATTTCAATCAGGAAAGTTAGAATTTTCGACAATGCGACCTATTTGGTTTGAAAAATCGACATTGCGACCAAATTGTCGCAATGTCGATAATTCCGAAGTCGCAATTCCGAAGTCGCAATGTCGAAATTTCAATCAGGAAAGTTAGAATTTTCGACAATGCGACCTATTTTATTATGAATAATCGACATTGCGACAATTCCGAAGTCGCAATGTCGATAATCCGAAGTCTCAAGTTACATGTATTTGCAATTTTGTTTTTCCTTCATGGCCGCCATTTTGTTTTAGTCGCGGCGCAGGATATACTAAGCAATTTTGGCTGTTTTTTTATTATTTTTTTATGGGTTTTAATGTACAAGTTGAAACAGCACCATTAAATAGTCACATTAAGTATGTGGTTATAACTTGCAATAATACAACCGTCATCGACATTGCGACACGTTTTCCCATAACAATTGCTGGGGGTAAATTCTGGCCAAATCGACATGGCGGCAGACAGTGTGACCGACCCTGTTGAAAGTAGTAAATTCGTGTTTTCCTAATAACTTTTGAATACTGAACTAATTTTAAAAATTTCAACGGATTTCAAATCGAATTCGAATAACACTACTAAAATTCGAAGGAAAAATTCTAATTCTCGAATTTTCAAATTGTCCGATTTTCCATCGAAGCGTTTGAAAGACCAGAATTTGGTTAGCGCGCAACGCAACGCCAAGGTTTATTGAATTTATTTCTTGTTGTGCGACGTTTATTGAATTAAAATCTTTTTGTGCGACGTTTTTCTATCGCAGCGTGAAGTACACGCGTGAAATGTAAGCGATATTTCATAACTTCCAAATGTCATATATCGTTCATTCTTTTATTATGTTAGGAAATGAGCTATTCTTCCAAACAAGACAATAACAAACATTTCAGACCTCATGGTTTGGTTAGCGCGCAACATACAAGTAGTAAATACGTGTTATCGCTTGATCCGGAATTGCAAGAAATATCGAATGCATGTTTAAATATCGAAATTCAGGGAATAATTTCTGAGATATTAGCGAAAACGTGTTCAGTGTGAGTTACGTTTAGAAATGCCATCTTTGTGTCTCATGTTACATGTAGTGTTGGGAAACGGTTAGAAACCGTCATCGACATTGCGACGCGTTTTCCCATAAGAGTTGCTGGGGGTAAATTCTGGCCAAATCGACATTGCGACAGACAGAGCGACGTCGCAATGTCGATGCTAATAATAAGTAGATTAGAGCAATGTCGGTTAGCGTTGTCGAATGTTTTGTCCAACCTTTGCAAGGTAAGACAATTGGATTAGGTTAGAAAATTCAACAGTGCGACTTTTTGGAAATTTTCCGAATACGGCCGAGTAAGCTATTTTTTGATTCGGAATTGCAAGAAATATCGAATGCATGTTTGAATATTGAAATTCATGGAATAATTCGCGAGATATCAGCAGAAACGTTTCTGTATGTGTCATGTTTAGAAATGCCATCTTTGTGACTCTATGTTACAAGTAGTAAATTCGTGTTTTCCTAATACCTTTTAAAAAACTGAACTAATTTTAAAAATTTTAACGGTTTTCGATTTGAATTCAAATAACACACCTAAAATTCGAAGGAAAAATTTTAATACTCGAACTGTCAAATTTTCCATCAAAGCGTTTGAAAGACCAAAATTTAGTTAGCGCGCAACGCCGAGGTTTATTGAATTATTTTCTTCTGGTGCGACGTTTTTCTATCGCAGCAGGAAGTACACGCGTGAAATGCAAGCGATATTTTATAACTTCCAAATGTCATCTAATATGATTATCTTTCAAACCATGATAATTATAAGACTCTTCGCATAGTACTAGCTGAAATATGGGTGGTGCGTAAAAAATGGCGACTAATTTTGAAACATTCGAAGAATAATATCTCATTACCTATGCATTAGAGAAAAATAAAATTCAATCAGTCAACGCTATGGTATGATAATTATCATATGTTGAAGCAATGACATTAAACATTTAATGTCATTGGTTGAAGCAACTTTTTTGTGGTATTTGACCTTTGACCCCACGGCCGGGTAAGCTATCGTTGGATTCGGAATTGCAAGAAAAATCGCATGCATGTTTAAATATTGAAATTCATGGAATAATAACCGAGATATTTGCAAAAACGTTTCAGTATGGAAATGCCATCTTTGTGACTCTATGTTACAAGTAGTAAATTCGTGTTTTACTAATAACTTTTAAAATACTGAACTAATTTTAAAAATTTCAACGGAATTTGATACGAATTCGAATAACACTCCTAAAATTCAAAGAAAAATTTTTAATAATCCAACTGCCAAATTGTCGATTTTTCCATCCAAGTGTTTGAAAGACTAGAATTTGGTTAGCGCGCAACGCCAAGGTTTATTGAATTATTTTCTTGTTGTGCGACGTTTGTCTATCGCAGCGGGAAGTATACGCGTGAAATGCAAGCGATTCCATAACTTCCAAAGGTCACATAACGTTCATTCTTATATTGCTGATTAGGAAATGAGCTATGCTTCCAAACAAGACCATAACAAACATTTCAGACCTCATGGTTTGGTTAGCGCGCAACATACAAGTAGTAAATTCGTGTTTTCCTAATAACTTTTAAAATACTGAATTAATTTTAAAAATTTCAACGGATTTCGATTTGAATTCGAATAACTTAAATTCACCCTACAGGAGGACCAGTAATTACTCTTGGGTTCATTATCGTTGTACTAGGATAAAATAATTTCAAAGATATATGAAATTAACAACACGTATTACTAGCAATGAACATAAACATCAATATTCAAATAATTTTTAACTAGTATTTATCAAATTTCATTCTAAAATTACGATGTAGTTACATGTATTCGCCATTTTGTTTTTCCTTCATGGCCGCCATTTTGTTTTTACCTCATGGCCGCCATTTTGTTTTAGATGCGGCGATTGGTATTATGAGTTATATTAGGAATTTTTTGGTAGTTTCTTTTATTATTTTTTTATGGGTTTTAATGTACAAGTTGAAACAGCACCATTAAATATTCACATTAAGTATGTGGTTTTAACTTCCAATAATACAATTAATAAAAAATAATAAGATTCACGACTCAATGTATTATAAGTGCATGAGAAGGCTTCAATTCTTTCCTTAGGATTTTCTCTGTTACGAAGGGCACCGACTTATCGTATGACTAAGTCAAACGTCCGGTTAATACACTAATTGCAAATTCAAACTTACTTGGATGCTAATAACAAGTAGATTAGAGCAATGTCGGTTAGCGTTGCCGAAATTTCGGTCCAACCTTTGCAAGGTAACGCAATTGGGTTAGGTCAGAAAATTCAACAGTGCGACTTTTTGGAAATTTTCCGAATACGGCCGAGTAAGCTATTGTTTGATTCGGAATTGCAAGAAATATCGAATACATGTTTAAATATTGACTATTCGCATAGTACTAGCTGAAATATGGATGGAGCGTAAAAAATCGCGACTAATTTTCAAACATTCGAAGAATAATATCTCATTTACTACACAACGTAAAATGAAAAAAAATTGATTGGGTAACCCATCAGTATGATATTTATCCACTATTGAAGCAACTTTTACCTAACCTTTGAACTTTGACCCCAAAATGCAAAAAATAAACTACATGTAATAGAACATTTTTTGAGAAGGTATTAATGTAACTAATCCAAAACACTTCTTACTTTACTTTTTGAATATTCGATGAATTTTTAAAGGTTCGAATTTTTGAACGAATAATTTTGTTTTGCTAATAACTTTCGAACTACTGAACCAATTTCAAAAACTCAACTATATCTGAGGTGGCATTAACGAGACCTTTCATTTGATACGAGTTGCGCCAAGTTTAACGTCAAATCAAAAGTTTCATTTTGGCATATCCTCTCCAAAACGAGGTAACATAATTTACTTCGCATAAGGGAATATATTTGAATTTCGGAAAAGGAATATTTTTTCCTTTACCCCATTCTTAAAAATTTTGATATCTACGAAAGGAGGGGCTTTTTACGAACCTATAGACCGCAATTTGATCACTCATGGAGTCATTTTTCAAAAGTTATAGCCTTTTTAAGACAGAGTTTATCGCGATAGCGTTAGGGTTTGAGGTTTCCTACTAATAACTTTTTTTAAGGAAATGCAAAAACAGCAATATTTGGATCATATATTGGCATCAACATTTTGCATTCATGGGCATATTACACATGTCGATATCTCAAGTTGTTCAAAAGTTATACGCAAAAATGTGAAATTTTTAGACAAGAAAAATCGACATTGCTACCGAAAAAACCAAATTGTCGCAATGTCGATAATTCCGAAGTCGCAATTCCTAAGTCGCAATGTCGAAATTTCAATCAGGAAAGTTAGAATTTTCGACAATGCGACCTATTTGGTTTGAAAAATCGGCATTGCGACCAAATTGTCGCAATGTCGATAATTCCGAAGTCGCAATTCCGAAGTCGCAATGTCGAAATTTCAATCAGGAAAGTTAGAATTTTCGACAATGCGACCTATTTGGTTTGAAAAATCGACATTGCGACCAAATTGTCGCAATGTCGATAATCCCGAAGTCGCAATTCCGAAGTCGCAATGTCGAAATTTCAATCAGGAAAGTTAGAATTTTCGACAATGCGACCTATTTGGGTTGAAAAATCGACATTGCGACCAAATTGTCGCAATGTCGATAATTCCGAAGTCGCAATGTCGAAATTTCCGACAAATTCGGGATCTGGTAACCCTAAAATTGTCGCAATGTCGAAAAAAAAAACATAGTCTCTAACCCCTTGTCGGAGAACATCGACACTGCGACTGGGTTCTGTGTAGGGTTAGGTTAGTATGCTTGCACGTTTGTACTTTAACTTTTTTCGGCTCGTCTTCTTTCGACGCCGATGCCGGCGACGCAGCACTCTCTCGCCCGCCAGCCACCGAGAAAAGGGTGCGCTCCGACCGGCCCCGCACCGCTCTTTCATGGCTCATTCGAGTTTACTGTCTTTCGCTCTGACATGCCTTACCTAGGGTTAGGTTAGTATGCTTGCACGTTTGTACTTTAACTTTTTTTGGCTCGGCTTCTTTCGACGCCGATGCCGGCGACGCAGCACTCTCTCGCCCGCCAGCCACCGAGAAAAGGGTGCGCTCCGACCGGCCCCGCACCGCTCTTTCTTGGCTCATTCGAAATTACTGTCTTTCGCTCTGACATGCCTTACCTAGGGTTAGGTTAGTATGCTTGCACGTTTGTACTTTAACTTTTTTCGGCTCGGCTTCTTTCGACGCCGATGCCGGCGACGCAGCACTCTCTCGCCCGCCAGCCACCGAGAAAAGGGTGCGCTCCGACCGGCCCCGCACCGCTCTTTCTTGGCTCATTCGAAATTACTGTCTTTCGCTCTGACATGCCTTACCTAGGGTTAGGCTAGTATGCTTGCACGTTTGTACTTTAACTTTTTTCGGCTCGGCTTCTTTCGACGCTGATGCCGGCGACGCAGCACTCTCTCGCCCGCCAGCCACCGAGAAAAGGGTGCGCTCCGACCGGCCCCGCACCGCTCTTTCTTGGCTCATTCGAAATTACTGTCTTTCGCTCTGACATGCCTTACCTAGGGTTAGGTTAGTATGCTTGCACGTTTGTACTTTAACTTTTTTCGGCTCGGCTTCTTTCGACGCCGATGCCGGCGACGCAGCACTCTCTCGCCCGCCAGCCACCGAGAAAAGGGTGCGCTCCGACCGGCCCCGCACCGCTCTTTCTTGGCTCATTCGAAATTACTGTCTTTCGCTCTGACATGCCTTACCTAGGGTTAGGTTAGTATGCTTGCACGTTTGTACTTTAACTTTTTTTGGCTCGGCTTCTTTCGACGCCGATGCCGGCGACGCAGCACTCTCTCGCCCGCCAGCCACCGAGAAAAGGGTGCGCTCCGACCGGCCCCGCACCGCTCTTTCTTGGCTCATTCGAAATTACTGTCTTTCGCTCTGACATGCCTTACCTAGGGTTAGGTTAGTATGCTTGCACGTTTGTACTTTAACTTTTTTCGGCTCGGCTTCTTTCGACGCCGATGCCGGCGACGCAGCACTCTCTCGCCCGCCAGCCACCGAGAAAAGGGTGCGCTCCGACCGGCCCCGCACCGCTCTTTCTTGGCTCATTCGAAATTACTGTCTTTCGCTCTGACATGCCTTACCTAGGGTTAGGTTAGTATGCTTGCACGTTTGTACTTTAACTTTTTTCGGCTCGGCTTTTTTCGACGCCGATGCCGGCGACGCAGCACTCTCTCGCCCGCCAGCCACCGAGAAAAGGGTGCGCTCCGACCGGCCCCGCACCGCTCTTTCTTGGCTCATTCGAAATTACTGTCTTTCGCTCTGACATGCCTTACCTAGGGTTAGGTTAGTATGCTTGCACGTTTGTACTTTAACTTTTTTCGGCTCGGCTTCTTTCGACGCCGATGCCGGCGACGCAGCACTCTCTCGCCCGCCAGCCACCGAGAAAAGGGTGCGCTCCGACCGGCCCCGCACCGCTCTTTCTTGGCTCATTCGAAATTACTGTCTTTCGCTCTGACATGCCTTACCTAGGGTTAGGTTAGTATGCTTGCACGTTTGTACTTTAACTTTTTTTGGCTCGGCTTCTTTCGACGCCGATGCCGGCGACGCAGCACTCTCTCGCCCGCCAGCCACCGAGAAAAGGGTGCGCTCCGACCGGCCCCGCACCGCTCTTTCTTGGCTCATTCGAAATTACTGTCTTTCGCTCTGACATGCCTTACCTAGGGTTAGGTTAGTATGCTTGCACGTTTGTACTTTAACTTTTTTCGGCTCGGCTTCTTTCGACGCCGATGCCGGCGACGCAGCACTCTCTCGCCCGCCAGCCACCGAGAAAAGGGTGCGCTCCGACCGGCCCCGCACCGCTCTTTCATGGCTCATTCGAGTTTACTGTCTTTCGCTCTGACATGCCTTACCTAGGGTTAGGTTAGTATGCTTGCACGTTTGTACTTTAACTTTTTTTGGCTCGGCTTCTTTCGACGCCGATGCCGGCGACGCAGCACTCTCTCGCCCGCCAGCCACCGAGAAAAGGGTGCGCTCCGACCGGCCCCGCACCGCTCTTTCTTGGCTCATTCGAAATTACTGTCTTTCGCTCTGACATGCCTTACCTAGGGTTAGGTTAGTATGCTTGCACGTTTGTACTTTAACTTTTTTCGGCTCGGCTTCTTTCGACGCCGATGCCGGCGACGCAGCACTCTCTCGCCCGCCAGCCACCGAGAAAAGGGTGCGCTCCGACCGGCCCCGCACCGCTCTTTCTTGGCTCATTCGAAATTACTGTCTTTCGCTCTGACATGCCTTACCTAGGGTTAGGTTAGTATGCTTGCACGTTTGTACTTTAACTTTTTTCGGCTCGGCTTCTTTCGACGCCGATGCCGGCGACGCAGCACTCTCTCGCCCGCCAGCCA
>NC_135251.1:27549428-27556928 GCF_964204865.1 Styela clava
TAGACCGACGGCAAACCGGTCGTGACCCGCGCCGGTCGCTAGTGCGCTGAGACGGTGCGCGAGCCGACTCGGCAGCGGCGCCTTAAGCGTCCGCGAACCGAGACGGCGCGCCCCCGCACCCAACTGAAAGCGAGCCGGCGACCTGACGGGCCCTCCCGTTTGCCTCTCAACGGTTTCACGTACTCTTGAACTCTCTCTTCAAAGTGCTTTTCAACTTTCCCTCACGGTACTTGTCCGCTATCGGTCTCGCGACCGTATTTAGTCTTAGGTGGAGTTTACCACCCGCTTTGGGCTGCATTCCCAAACAACCCGACTCCGAGAAGACCCGAAGCGGCCAAGGCAAGCGCCCCTATGGGCCTAACACCCGCCGTGGGACGAGGCCTCGATCAGAAGGACACCGGCGCTCGCCGTTAGCCGCACTGGGACTTCCGTACGTCACAACTCGGCGCGCTCGAAAAGCGCGCAGATTCGACGCTGGACTCTTCCCGGTTCACTCGCCGTTACTCAGGGAATCCCTGTTGGTTTCTTTTCCTCCGCTTAATAATATGCTTAAATTCAGCGGGTGCTCTCGCCTGAACTCAGGTCGTATGTGTCAAGCGGGCCGCTTCTTACACGGCCCGCTGGCATCGCAAGTCGTCGCCGCCGGCGCCGACCGAGCGCGTACCGTCGCCGCCTTGGCCCACGGTCGGTCTTGATCTCGTGACCGGACCGACCGACCTGGACCCGCCCCTCGAACGTAGTTGAACACGTCGAGGGGCCGGCGGTGTACGGGACACGCGGTCGCGCCGAGAAAGCTCGGCGACCGCTTCAACTTGGGGCGACGCCCGGCCGTCTTCGCAGAGGCCAGGCGACGGCCCTCGGGTGAGGACAAACGCGACCCTGAGGCAGACGCGGTCCCGGGATTGACCCGAGACCGCAGTTCGCGTTCAGAAGGTCGACGTTCAATGTGTTCTGCAATTCACATTACTTCTCGCACTTGGCTGCGTCCTTCATCGACTCGCGAGCCGAGTGATCCACCGTTAAGAGTCGTCCTCGACGTTTCGCCCGGCGCCGAAGCGCGCGGACGTCACACTGTGGGATCGACCACAAAACCACCACCGACAACAACTGCACAAAAACACCAACAAACGGCGCCGAGCGACCGCCGGGCTGGGCCGGCGGCACATCGAGCGCGGTGCCCAGAAGCCACCATCGCACTCGGCTGCCTTGCTATGCCAACGTGTTACGCGTGTCGCACGGGGCGGAACCCCGATTGACGGCCGCCCTCTCGGCGGCACCCAAAGACAATTAAGTGGCCGTTGCCAGCCGCGACGGGGCCGATCCAAGGATCTCACTAAACCATTCAATCGGTAGTAGCGACGGGCGGTGTGTACAAAGGGCAGGGACGTAATCAACGCAAGTTGATGACTTGCGCTTACTGGGAATTCCTCGTTCAAGGGAAACAATTGCAAGTCCCTATCCCAATCACGAATGAGGTTCAACGGGTTACCCGGACCTTTCGGCCTAGGTTAGACACTCGCTGCTTCACTCAGTGTAGCGCGCGTGCGGCCCCGGACATCTAAGGGCATCACAGACCTGTTATTGCTCAATCTCGTGTGGCTAAACGCCACTAGTCCCTCTAAGAAGTTAGACGCCGACCGAGAAGGTCGCGTAACTATTTAGCATGCCAGAGTCTCGTTCGTTATCGGAATTAACCAGACAAATCGCTCCACCAACTAAGAACGGCCATGCACCACCACCCACAGAATCAAGAAAGAGCTCTCAATCTGTCAATCCTACCTGTGTCCGGGCCGGGTGAGTTTCCCCGTGTTGAGTCAAATTAAGCCGCAGGCTCCACTCCTGGTGGTGCCCTTCCGTCAATTCCTTTAAGTTTCAGCTTTGCAACCATACTTCCCCCGGAACCCAAAGACTTTGGTTTCCCGGAAGCTGCCGGAAAGGTCGTCATGGTAACGCCTCCCGATCGCTAGTTGGCATTGTTTATAGTCAGAACTAGGACGGTATCTGATCGTCTTCGAACCTCTGACTTTCGCTCTTGATTAAAGAAAACATTCTTGGCGAATGCTTTCGCAGTAGTTCGTCTCCCGCCGATCCAAGAATTTCACCTCTAACGGCAGAGTACGGACGCCCCCGTCTGTCCCTCTTAATCATTACCTCGTGCTCCGAAAACCAACAAAATAGAACCGAGGTCCTATTCCATTATTCCATGCAACACTATGCAGGCGAACAGCCTGCTTTGAACACTCTAATTTTTTCAAAGTAAACTTATCGGCCACCGCCGACACTCAGGCAAGAGCACCGACGGAGAACCGAAGGTGAGGCGAACGCAACCAGTGACACGCCTTGCGACGGACCGGCGGCGCTCGCCCAAAATCCAACTACGAGCTTTTCAACCGCAACAACTTTAGCATACACTGTTGGAGCTGGAATTACCGCGGCTGCTGGCACCAGACTTGCCCTCCAATGGATACTTGTTAAGAGTTTTAGGATGTACTCATTCCAATTACAGGGCCTCGTTAGAGTCCTGTATTGTTATTTTTCGTCACTACCTCCCCGTGTCGGGAATGGGTAATTTGCGCGCCTGCTGCCTTCCTTGGATGTGGTAGCCGTTTCTCAGGCTCCCTCTCCGGAATCGAACCCTGATTCCCCGTTACCCGTTATCACAAAGGTAGGCACGTAGCGTACCTTCGACAGTTGATAGGGCAGACACTTGAATGATACGTCGTCGGTGCAGAGACCGTACGATCCGCGTGGTTATCCAGAGTCATCAAACGTCACAGGACGAACCCGGTCGGTTTTGATCTGATAAAAGCGCGCCTCCCGAAGTCGGCGCTTAATGCATGTATTAGCTCTAGAATTACCACAGTTATCCACTTCGCTTACGAGACCAAATAAACCAAGACTGATTTAATGAGCCATTCGCAGTTTCGCTTTACGAGAACTCGTACTTGCACCTGCATGGCTTAATCTTTGAGACAAGCATATCACTACTGGCAGGATCAACCAGATAGCTGCGACAGCTGCGCTCGGCCCTTGCTGGGCCGCCCGGCGCGTGCTCGTCGCATTCGTTTAAGACCGAGGCGATCGCCTGCGGCCGTACTCAGCTTCGACAGTCGCTGGCCGCGACGTCCACGCTCTCGCCGGCAGTGCCAGGCGGAGCGATTTGCGTTTTTTCTTTGCTCGCCCTCTCTCGGGCTCGATCCATTCAGTTTCGCACAAACAAGAGCTCTGCCGGCCGCCTGCAGCGGTGCCTAAAACCCGGGCATAACAATGCGACCGTTCTGCTAGGCCGACAAGCGCTCAAGCCAGACGCTCGATCGAACGCCCCCTACATATTAGTCGAGACAACGGCCTTCTCATTAGCATCGCGTTTGTACTTTAACTTTTTTCGGCTCGGCTTCTTTCGACGCCGATGCCGGCGACGCAGCACTCTCTCGCCCGCCAGCCACCGAGAAAAGGGTGCGCTCCGACCGGCCCCGCACCGCTCTTTCTTGGCTCATTCGAAATTACTGTCTTTCGCTCTGACATGCCTTACCTAGGGTTAGGTTAGTATGCTTGCACGTTTGTACTTTAACTTTTTTCGGCTCGGCTTCTTTCGACGCCGATGCCGGCGACGCAGCACTCTCTCGCCCGCCAGCCACCGAGAAAAGGGTGCGCTCCGACCGGCCCCGCACCGCTCTTTCATGGCTCATTCGAGTTTACTGTCTTTCGCTCTGACATGCCTTACCTAGGGTTAGGTTAGTATGCTTGCACGTTTGTACTTTAACTTTTTTTGGCTCGGCTTCTTTCGACGCCGATGCCGGCGACGCAGCACTCTCTCGCCCGCCAGCCACCGAGAAAAGGGTGCGCTCCGACCGGCCCCGCACCGCTCTTTCTTGGCTCATTCGAAATTACTGTCTTTCGCTCTGACATGCCTTACCTAGGGTTAGGTTAGTATGCTTGCACGTTTGTACTTTAACTTTTTTCGGCTCGGCTTCTTTCGACGCCGATGCCGGCGACGCAGCACTCTCTCGCCCGCCAGCCACCGAGAAAAGGGTGCGCTCCGACCGGCCCCGCACCGCTCTTTCTTGGCTCATTCGAAATTACTGTCTTTCGCTCTGACATGCCTTACCTAGGGTTAGGTTAGTATGCTTGCACGTTTGTACTTTAACTTTTTTCGGCTCGGCTTCTTTCGACGCCGATGCCGGCGACGCAGCACTCTCTCGCCCGCCAGCCACCGAGAAAAGGGTGCGCTCCGACCGGCCCCGCACCGCTCTTTCTTGGCTCATTCGAAATTACTGTCTTTCGCTCTGACATGCCTTACCTAGGGTTAGGTTAGTATGCTTGCACGTTTGTACTTTAACTTTTTTTGGCTCGGCTTCTTTCGACGCCGATGCCGGCGACGCAGCACTCTCTCGCCCGCCAGCCACCGAGAAAAGGGTGCGCTCCGACCGGCCCCGCACCGCTCTTTCTTGGCTCATTCGAAATTACTGTCTTTCGCTCTGACATGCCTTACCTAGGGTTAGGTTAGTATGCTTGCACGTTTGTACTTTAACTTTTTTCGGCTCGGCTTCTTTCGACGCCGATGCCGGCGACGCAGCACTCTCTCGCCCGCCAGCCACCGAGAAAAGGGTGCGCTCCGACCGGCCCCGCACCGCTCTTTCTTGGCTCATTCGAAATTACTGTCTTTCGCTCTGACATGCCTTACCTAGGGTTAGGTTAGTATGCTTGCACGTTTGTACTTTAACTTTTTTCGGCTCGGCTTCTTTCGACGCCGATGCCGGCGACGCAGCACTCTCTCGCCCGCCAGCCACCGAGAAAAGGGTGCGCTCCGACCGGCCCCGCACCGCTCTTTCATGGCTCATTCGAGTTTACTGTCTTTCGCTCTGACATGCCTTACCTAGGGTTAGGTTAGTATGCTTGCACGTTTGTACTTTAACTTTTTTTGGCTCGGCTTCTTTCGACGCCGATGCCGGCGACGCAGCACTCTCTCGCCCGCCAGCCACCGAGAAAAGGGTGCGCTCCGACCGGCCCCGCACCGCTCTTTCTTGGCTCATTCGAAATTACTGTCTTTCGCTCTGACATGCCTTACCTAGGGTTAGGTTAGTATGCTTGCACGTTTGTACTTTAACTTTTTTTGGCTCGGCTTCTTTCGACGCCGATGCCGGCGACGCAGCACTCTCTCGCCCGCCAGCCACCGAGAAAAGGGTGCGCTCCGACCGGCCCCGCACCGCTCTTTCTTGGCTCATTCGAAATTACTGTCTTTCGCTCTGACATGCCTTACCTAGGGTTAGGTTAGTATGCTTGCACGTTTGTACTTTAACTTTTTTCGGCTCGGCTTCTTTCGACGCCGATGCCGGCGACGCAGCACTCTCTCGCCCGCCAGCCACCGAGAAAAGGGTGCGCTCCGACCGGCCCCGCACCGCTCTTTCATGGCTCATTCGAGTTTACTGTCTTTCGCTCTGACATGCCTTACCTAGGGTTAGGTTAGTATGCTTGCACGTTTGTACTTTAACTTTTTTTGGCTCGGCTTCTTTCGACGCCGATGCCGGCGACGCAGCACTCTCTCGCCCGCCAGCCACCGAGAAAAGGGTGCGCTCCGACCGGCCCCGCACCGCTCTTTCTTGGCTCATTCGAAATTACTGTCTTTCGCTCTGACATGCCTTACCTAGGGTTAGGTTAGTATGCTTGCACGTTTGTACTTTAACTTTTTTCGGCTCGGCTTCTTTCGACGCCGATGCCGGCGACGCAGCACTCTCTCGCCCGCCAGCCACCGAGAAAAGGGTGCGCTCCGACCGGCCCCGCACCGCTCTTTCTTGGCTCATTCGAAATTACTGTCTTTCGCTCTGACATGCCTTACCTAGGGTTAGGTTAGTATGCTTGCACGTTTGTACTTTAACTTTTTTCGGCTCGGCTTCTTTCGACGCCGATGCCGGCGACGCAGCACTCTCTCGCCCGCCAGCCACCGAGAAAAGGGTGCGCTCCGACCGGCCCCGCACCGCTCTTTCTTGGCTCATTCGAAATTACTGTCTTTCGCTCTGACATGCCTTACCTAGGGTTAGGTTAGTATGCTTGCACGTTTGTACTTTAACTTTTTTTGGCTCGGCTTCTTTCGACGCCGATGCCGGCGACGCAGCACTCTCTCGCCCGCCAGCCACCGAGAAAAGGGTGCGCTCCGACCGGCCCCGCACCGCTCTTTCTTGGCTCATTCGAAATTACTGTCTTTCGCTCTGACATGCCTTACCTAGGGTTAGGTTAGTATGCTTGCACGTTTGTACTTTAACTTTTTTCGGCTCGGCTTCTTTCGACGCCGATGCCGGCGACGCAGCACTCTCTCGCCCGCCAGCCACCGAGAAAAGGGTGCGCTCCGACCGGCCCCGCACCGCTCTTTCTTGGCTCATTCGAAATTACTGTCTTTCGCTCTGACATGCCTTACCTAGGGTTAGGTTAGTATGCTTGCACGTTTGTACTTTAACTTTTTTCGGCTCGGCTTCTTTCGACGCCGATGCCGGCGACGCAGCACTCTCTCGCCCGCCAGCCACCGAGAAAAGGGTGCGCTCCGACCGGCCCCGCACCGCTCTTTCATGGCTCATTCGAGTTTACTGTCTTTCGCTCTGACATGCCTTACCTAGGGTTAGGTTAGTATGCTTGCACGTTTGTACTTTAACTTTTTTTGGCTCGGCTTCTTTCGACGCCGATGCCGGCGACGCAGCACTCTCTCGCCCGCCAGCCACCGAGAAAAGGGTGCGCTCCGACCGGCCCCGCACCGCTCTTTCTTGGCTCATTCGAAATTACTGTCTTTCGCTCTGACATGCCTTACCTAGGGTTAGGTTAGTATGCTTGCACGTTTGTACTTTAACTTTTTTTGGCTCGGCTTCTTTCGACGCCGATGCCGGCGACGCAGCACTCTCTCGCCCGCCAGCCACCGAGAAAAGGGTGCGCTCCGACCGGCCCCGCACCGCTCTTTCTTGGCTCATTCGAAATTACTGTCTTTCGCTCTGACATGCCTTACCTAGGGTTAGGTTAGTATGCTTGCACGTTTGTACTTTAACTTTTTTCGGCTCGGCTTCTTTCGACGCCGATGCCGGCGACGCAGCACTCTCTCGCCCGCCAGCCACCGAGAAAAGGGTGCGCTCCGACCGGCCCCGCACCGCTCTTTCATGGCTCATTCGAGTTTACTGTCTTTCGCTCTGACATGCCTTACCTAGGGTTAGGTTAGTATGCTTGCACGTTTGTACTTTAACTTTTTTTGGCTCGGCTTCTTTCGACGCCGATGCCGGCGACGCAGCACTCTCTCGCCCGCCAGCCACCGAGAAAAGGGTGCGCTCCGACCGGCCCCGCACCGCTCTTTCTTGGCTCATTCGAAATTACTGTCTTTCGCTCTGACATGCCTTACCTAGGGTTAGGTTAGTATGCTTGCACGTTTGTACTTTAACTTTTTTTGGCTCGGCTTCTTTCGACGCCGATGCCGGCGACGCAGCACTCTCTCGCCCGCCAGCCACCGAGAAAAGGGTGCGCTCCGAC
>NC_135251.1:27561928-27566928 GCF_964204865.1 Styela clava
ACCCGCGCCGGTCGCTAGTGCGCTGAGACGGTGCGCGAGCCGACTCGGCAGCGGCGCCTTAAGCGTATGCGAACCGAGACGGCGCGCCCCCGCACCCAACTGAAAGCGAGCCGGCGACCTGACGGGCCCTCCCGTTTGCCTCTCAACGGTTTCACGTACTCTTGAACTCTCTCTTCAAAGTGCTTTTCAACTTTCCCTCACGGTACTTGTCCGCTATCGGTCTCGCGACCGTATTTAGTCTTAGGTGGAGTTTACCACCCGCTTTGGGCTGCATTCCCAAACAACCCGACTCCGAGAAGACCCGAAGCGGCCAAGGCAAGCGCCCCTATGGGCCTAACACTCGCCGTGGGACGAGGCCTCGATCAGAAGGACACCGGCGCTCGCCGTTAGCCGCACTGGGACTTCCGTACGTCACAACTCGGCGCGCTCGAAAAGCGCGCAGATTCGACGCTGGACTCTTCCCGGTTCACTCGCCGTTACTCAGGGAATCCCTGTTGGTTTCTTTTCCTCCGCTTAATAATATGCTTAAATTCAGCGGGTGCTCTCGCCTGAACTCAGGTCGTATGTGTCAAGCGGGCCGCTTCTTACACGGCCCGCTGGCATCGCAAGTCGTCGCCGCCGGCGCCGACCGAGCGCGTACCGTCGCCGCCTTGGCCCACGGTCGGTCTTGATCTCGTGACCGGACCGACCGACCTGGACCCGCCCCTCGAACGTAGTTGAACACGTCGAGGGGCCGGCGGTGTACGGGACACGCGGTCGCGCCGAGAAAGCTCGGCGACCGCTTCAACTTGGGGCGACGCCCGGCCGTCTTCGCAGAGGCCAGGCGACGGCCCTCGGGTGAGGACGAACGCGACCCTGAGGCAGACGCGGTCCCGGGATTGACCCGAGACCGCAATTCGCGTTCAGAAGGTCGACGTTCAATGTGTTCTGCAATTCACATTACTTCTCGCACTTGGCTGCGTCCTTCATCGACTCGCGAGCCGAGTGATCCACCGTTAAGAGTCGTCCTCGACGTTTCGCCCGGCGCCGAAGCGCGCGGACGTCACACTGTGGGATCGACCACAAAACCACCACCGACAACAACTGCACAAAAACACCAACAAACGGCGCCGAGCGACCGCCGGGCTGGGCCGGCGGCACATCGAGCGCGGTGCCCAGAAGCCACCATCGCACTCGGCTGCCTTGCTATGCCAACGTGTTACGCGTGTCGCACGGGGCGGAACCCCGATTGACGGCCGCCCTCTCGGCGGCACCCAAAGACAATTAAGTGCGCGGTCGGCCGGGGCCTACCACCACTTTCGGTAATGATCCTTCCGCAGGTTCACCTACGGAAACCTTGTTACGACTTTTACTTCCTCTAAATGATCAAGTTTGATCGTCTTCTCGACACGCCGACGCGGCCGTTGCCAGCCGCGACGGGGCCGATCCAAGGATCTCACTAAACCATTCAATCGGTAGTAGCGACGGGCGGTGTGTACAAAGGGCAGGGACGTAATCAACGCAAGTTGATGACTTGCGCTTACTGGGAATTCCTCGTTCAAGGGAAACAATTGCAAGTCCCTATCCCAATCACGAATGAGGTTCAACGGGTTACCCGGACCTTTCGGCCTAGGTTAGACACTCGCTGCTTCACTCAGTGTAGCGCGCGTGCGGCCCCGGACATCTAAGGGCATCACAGACCTGTAATTGCTCAATCTCGTGTGGCTAAACGCCACTAGTCCCTCTAAGAAGTTAGACGCCGACCGTGAAGGTCGCGTAACTATTTAGCATGCCAGAGTCTCGTTCGTTATCGGAATTAACCAGACAAATCGCTCCACCAACTAAGAACGGCCATGCACCACCACCCACAGAATCAAGAAAGAGCTCTCAATCTGTCAATCCTACCTGTGTCCGGGCCGGGTGAGTTTCCCCGTGTTGAGTCAAATTAAGCCGCAGGCTCCACTCCTGGTGGTGCCCTTCCGTCAATTCCTTTAAGTTTCAGCTTTGCAACCATACTTCCCCCGGAACCCAAAGACTTTGGTTTCCCGGAAGCTGCCGGAAAGGTCGTCATGGTAACGTCTCCCGATCGCTAGTTGGCATCGTTTATAGTCAGAACTAGGACGGTATCTGATCGTCTTCGAACCTCTGACTTTCGCTCTTGATTAAAGAAAACATTCTTGGCGAATGCTTTCGCAGTAGTTCGTCTTCCGCCGATCCAAGAATTTCACCTCTAACGGCAGAGTACGGACGCCCCCGTCTGTCCCTCTTAATCATTACCTTGTGCTCCGAAAACCAACAAAATAGAACCGAGGTCCTATTCCATTATTCCATGCAACACTATGCAGGCGAACAGCCTGCTTTGAACACTCTAATTTTTTCAAAGTAAACTTATCGGCCACCGCCGACACTCAGTCAAGAGCACCGACGGAGAACCGAAGGTGAGGCGAACGCAACCAGTGACACGCCTTGCGACGGACCGGCGGCGCTCGCCCAAAATCCAACTACGAGCTTTTCAACCGCAACAACTTTAGCATACACTGTTGGAGCTGGAATTACCGCGGCTGCTGGCACCAGACTTGCCCTCCAATGGATACTCGTTAAGAGTTTTAGGATGTACTCATTCCAATTACAGGGCCTCGTTAGAGTCCTGTATTGTTATTTTTCGTCACTACCTCCCCGTGTCGGGAATGGGTAATTTGCGCGCCTGCTGCCTTCCTTGGATGTGGTAGCCGTTTCTCAGGCTCCCTCTCCGGAATCGAACCCTGATTCCCCGTTACCCGTTATCACAAAGGTAGGCACGTAGCGTACCTTCGACAGTTGATAGGGCAGACACTTGAATGATACGTCGTCGGTGCAGACACCGTACGATCCGCGTGGTTATCCAGAGTCATCAAACGTCACAGGACGAACCCGGTCGGTTTTGATCTGATAAAAGCGCGCCTCCCGAAGTCGGCGCTTAATGCATGTATTAGCTCTAGAATTACCACAGTTATCCACTTCGCTTACGAGACCAAATAAACCAAGACTGATTTAATGAGCCATTCGCAGTTTCGCTTTACGAGAACTCGTACTTGCACCTGCATGGCTTAATCTTTGAGACAAGCATATCACTACTGGCAGGATCAACCAGATAGCTGCGACAGCTGCGCTCGGCCCTTGCTGGGCCGCCCGGCGCGTGCTCGTCGCATTCGTTTAAGACCGAGGCGATCGCCTGCGGCCGTACTCAGCTTCGACAGTCGCTGGCCGCGACGTCCACGCTCTCGCCGGCAGTGCCAGGCGGAGCGATTTGCGTTTTTTCTTTGCTCGCCCTCTCTCGGGCTCGATCCATTCAGTTTCGCACAAACAAGAGCTCTGCCGGCCGCCTGCAGCGGTGCCTAAAACCCGGGCATAACAATGCGACCGTTCTGCTAGACCGACAAGCGCTCAAGCCAGACGCTCGATCGAACGCCCCCTACATATTAGTCGAGACAACGGCTCGCTCATTAGCATCGCGTTTGTACTTTAACTTTTTTCGGCTCGGCTTCTTTCGACGCCGATGCCGGTGACGCAGCACTCTCTCGCCCGCCAGCCACCGAGAAAAGGGTGCGCTCCGACCGGCCCCGCACCGCTCTTTCTTGGCTCATTCGAAATTACTGTCTTTCGCTCTGACATGCCTTACCTAGGGTTAGGTTAGTATGCTTGCACGTTTGTACTTTAACTTTTTTCGGCTCGGCTTCTTTCGACGCCGATGCCGGCGACGCAGCACTCTCTCGCCCGCCAGCCACCGAGAAAAGGGTGCGCTCCGACCGGCCCCGCACCGCTCTTTCATGGCTCATTCGAGTTTACTGTCTTTCGCTCTGACATGCCTTACCTAGGGTTAGGTTAGTATGCTTGCACGTTTGTACTTTAACTTTTTTTGGCTCGGCTTCTTTCGACGCCGATGCCGGCGACGCAGCACTCTCTCGCCCGCCAGCCACCGAGAAAAGGGTGCGCTCCGACCGGCCCCGCACCGCTCTTTCTTGGCTCATTCGAAATTACTGTCTTTCGCTCTGACATGCCTTACCTAGGGTTAGGTTAGTATGCTTGCACGTTTGTACTTTAACTTTTTTTGGCTCGGCTTCTTTCGACGCCGATGCCGGCGACGCAGCACTCTCTCGCCCGCCAGCCACCGAGAAAAGGGTGCGCTCCGACCGGCCCCGCACCGCTCTTTCTTGGCTCATTCGAAATTACTGTCTTTCGCTCTGACATGCCTTACCTAGGGTTAGGTTAGTATGCTTGCACGTTTGTACTTTAACTTTTTTCGGCTCGGCTTCTTTCGACGCCGATGCCGGCGACGCAGCACTCTCTCGCCCGCCAGCCACCGAGAAAAGGGTGCGCTCCGACCGGCCCCGCACCGCTCTTTCATGGCTCATTCGAGTTTACTGTCTTTCGCTCTGACATGCCTTACCTAGGGTTAGGTTAGTATGCTTGCACGTTTGTACTTTAACTTTTTTTGGCTCGGCTTCTTTCGACGCCGATGCCGGCGACGCAGCACTCTCTCGCCCGCCAGCCACCGAGAAAAGGGTGCGCTCCGACCGGCCCCGCACCGCTCTTTCTTGGCTCATTCGAAATTACTGTCTTTCGCTCTGACATGCCTTACCTAGGGTTAGGTTAGTATGCTTGCACGTTTGTACTTTAACTTTTTTTGGCTCGGCTTCTTTCGACGCCGATGCCGGCGACGCAGCACTCTCTCGCCCGCCAGCCACCGAGAAAAGGGTGCGCTCCGACCGGCCCCGCACCGCTCTTTCTTGGCTCATTCGAAATTACTGTCTTTCGCTCTGACATGCCTTACCTAGGGTTAGGTTAGTATGCTTGCACGTTTGTACTTTAACTTTTTTCGGCTCGGCTTCTTTCGACGCCGATGCCGGCGACGCAGCACTCTCTCGCCCGCCAGCCACCGAGAAAAGGGTGCGCTCCGACCGGCCCCGCACCGCTCTTTCATGGCTCATTCGAGTTTACTGTCTTTCGCTCTGACATGCCTTACCTAGGGTTAGGTTAGTATG
>NC_135251.1:27574428-27584428 GCF_964204865.1 Styela clava
CCAACTAAGAACGGCCATGCACCACCACCCACAGAATCAAGAAAGAGCTCTCAATCTGTCAATCCTACCTGTGTCCGGGCCGGGTGAGTTTCCCCGTGTTGAGTCAAATTAAGCCGCAGGCTCCACTCCTGGTGGTGCCCTTCCGTCAATTCCTTTAAGTTTCAGCTTTGCAACCATACTTCCCCCGGAACCCAAAGACTTTGGTTTCCCGGAAGCTGCCGGAAAGGTCGTCATGGTAACGCCTCCCGATCGCTAGTTGGCATCGTTTATAGTCAGAACTAGGACGGTATCTGATCGTCTTCGAACCTCTGACTTTCGCTCTTGATTAAAGAAAACATTCTTGGCGAATGCTTTCGCAGTAGTTCGTCTTCCGCCGATCCAAGAATTTCACCTCTAACGGCAGAGTACGGACGCCCCCGTCTGTCCCTCTTAATCATTACCTCGTGCTCCGAAAACCAACAAAATAGAACCGAGGTCCTATTCCATTATTCCATGCAACACTATGCAGGCGAACAGCCTGCTTTGAACACTCTAATTTTTTCAAAGTAAACTTATCGGCCACCGCCGACACTCAGTCAAGAGCACCGACGGAGAACCGAAGGTGAGGCGAACGCAACCAGTGACACGCCTTGCGACGGACCGGCGGCGCTCGCCCAAAATCCAACTACGAGCTTTTCAACCGCAACAACTTTAGCATACACTGTTGGAGCTGGAATTACCGCGGCTGCTGGCACCAGACTTGCCCTCCAATGGATACTCGTTAAGAGTTTTAGGATGTACTCATTCCAATTACAGGGCCTCGTTAGAGTCCTGTATTGTTATTTTTCGTCACTACCTCCCCGTGTCGGGAATGGGTAATTTGCGCGCCTGCTGCCTTCCTTGGATGTGGTAGCCGTTTCTCAGGCTCCCTCTCCGGAATCGAACCCTGATTCCCCGTTACCCGTTATCACAAAGGTAGGCACGTAGCGTACCTTCGACAGTTGATAGGGCAGACACTTGAATGATACGTCGTCGGTGCAGAGACCGTACGATCCGCGTGGTTATCCAGAGTCATCAAACGTCACAGGACGAACCCGGTCGGTTTTGATCTGATAAAAGCGCGCCTCCCGAAGTCGGCGCTTAATGCATGTATTAGCTCTAGAATTACCACAGTTATCCACTTCGCTTACGAGACCAAATAAACCAAGACTGATTTAATGAGCCATTCGTAGTTTCGCTTTACGAGAACTCGTACTTGCACCTGCATGGCTTAATCTTTGAGACAAGCATATCACTACTGGCAGGATCAACCAGATAGCTGCGACAGCTGCGCTCGGCCCTTGCTGGGCCGCCCGGCGCGTGCTCGTCGCATTCGTTTAAGACCGAGGCGATCGCCTGCGGCCGTACTCAGCTTCGACAGTCGCTGGCCGCGACGTCCACGCTCTCGCCGGCAGTGCCAGGCGGAGCGATTTGCGTTTTTTCTTTGCTCGCCCTCTCTCGGGCTCGATCCATTCAGTTTCGCACAAACAAGAGCTCTGCCGACCGCCTGCAGCGGGGCCTAAAACCCGGGCATAACAATGCGACCGTTCTGCTAGGCCGACAAGCGCTCAAGCCAGACGCTCGATCGAACGCCCCCTACATATTAGTCGAGACAACGGCTCGCTCATTAGCATCGCGTTTGTACTTTAACTTTTTTCGGCTCGGCTTCTTTCGACGCCGATGCCGGCGACGCAGCACTCTCTCGCCCGCCAGCCACCGAGAAAAGGGTGCGCTCCGACCGGCCCCGCACCGCTCTTTCTTGGCTCATTCGAAATTACTGTCTTTCGCTCTGACATGCCTTACCTAGGGTTAGGTTAGTATGCTTGCACGTTTGTACTTTAACTTTTTTCGGCTCGGCTTCTTTCGACGCCGATGCCGGCGACGCAGCATTCTCTCGCCCGCCAGCCACCGAGAAAAGGGTGCGCTCCGACCGGCCCCGCACCGCTCTTTCATGGCTCATTCGAGTTTACTGTCTTTCGCTCTGACATGCCTTACCTAGGGTTAGGTTAGTATGCTTGCACGTTTGTACTTTAACTTTTTTTGGCTCGGCTTCTTTCGACGCCGATGCCGGCGACGCAGCACTCTCTCGCCCGCCAGCCACCGAGAAAAGGGTGCGCTCCGACCGGCCCCGCACCGCTCTTTCTTGGCTCATTCGAAATTACTGTCTTTCGCTCTGACATGCCTTACCTAGGGTTAGGTTAGTATGCTTGCACGTTTGTACTTTAACTTTTTTCGGCTCGGCTTCTTTCGACGCCGATGCCGGCGACGCAGCACTCTCTCGCCCGCCAGCCACCGAGAAAAGGGTGCGCTCCGACCGGCCCCGCACCGCTCTTTCTTGGCTCATTCGAAATTACTGTCTTTCGCTCTGACATGCCTTACCTAGGGTTAGGTTAGTATGCTTGCACGTTTGTACTTTAACTTTTTTCGGCTCGGCTTCTTTCGACGCCGATGCCGGCGACGCAGCACTCTCTCGCCCGCCAGCCACCGAGAAAAGGGTGCGCTCCGACCGGCCCCGCACCGCTCTTTCATGGCTCATTCGAGTTTACTGTCTTTCGCTCTGACATGCCTTACCTAGGGTTAGGTTAGTATGCTTGCACGTTTGTACTTTAACTTTTTTTGGCTCGGCTTCTTTCGACGCCGATGCCGGCGACGCAGCACTCTCTCGCCCGCCAGCCATCGAGAAAAGGGTGCGCTCCGACCGGCCCCGCACCGCTCTTTCTTGGCTCATTCGAAATTACTGTCTTTCGCTCTGACATGCCTTACCTAGGGTTAGGTTAGTATGCTTGCACGTTTGTACTTTAACTTTTTTTGGCTCGGCTTCTTTCGACGCCGATGCCGGCGACGCAGCACTCTCTCGCCCGCCAGCCACCGAGAAAAGGGTGCGCTCCGACCGGCCCCGCACCGCTCTTTCTCTGCTCATTCGAAATTACTGTCTTTCGCTCTGACATGCCTTACCTAGGGTTAGGTTAGTATGCTTGCACGTTTGTACTTTAACTTTTTTCGGCTCGGCTTCTTTCGACGCCGATGCCGGCGACGCAGCACTCTCTCGCCCGCCAGCCACCGAGAAAAGGGTGCGCTCCGACCGGCCCCGCACCGCTCTTTCATGGCTCATTCGAGTTTACTGTCTTTCGCTCTGACATGCCTTACCTAGGGTTAGGTTAGTATGCTTGCACGTTTGTACTTTAACTTTTTTTGGCTCGGCTTCTTTCGACGCCGATGCCGGCGACGCAGCACTCTCTCGCCCGCCAGCCACCGAGAAAAGGGTGCGCTCCGACCGGCCCCGCACCGCTCTTTCTTGGCTCATTCGAAATTACTGTCTTTCGCTCTGACATGCCTTACCTAGGGTTAGGTTAGTATGCTTGCACGTTTGTACTTTAACTTTTTTCGGCTCGGCTTCTTTCGACGCCGATGCCGGCGACGCAGCACTCTCTCGCCCGCCAGCCACCGAGAAAAGGGTGCGCTCCGACCGGCCCCGCACCGCTCTTTCTTGGCTCATTCGAAATTACTGTCTTTCGCTCTGACATGCCTTACCTAGGGTTAGGTTAGTATGCTTGCACGTTTGTACTTTAACTTTTTTCGGCTCGGCTTCTTTCGACGCCGATGCCGGCGACGCAGCACTCTCTCGCCCGCCAGCCACCGAGAAAAGGGTGCGCTCCGACCGGCCCCGCACCGCTCTTTCTTGGCTCATTCGAAATTACTGTCTTTCGCTCTGACATGCCTTACCTAGGGTTAGGTTAGTATGCTTGCACGTTTGTACTTTAACTTTTTTCGGCTTGGCTTCTTTCGACGCCGATGCCGGCGACGCAGCACTCTCTCGCCCGCCAGCCACCGAGAAAAGGGTGCGCTCCGACCGGCCCCGCACCGCTCTTTCTTGGCTCATTCGAAATTACTGTCTTTCGCTCTGACATGCCTTACCTAGGGTTAGGTTAGTATGCTTGCACGTTTGTACTTTAACTTTTTTTGGCTCGGCTTCTTTCGACGCCGATGCCGGCGACGCAGCACTCTCTCGCCCGCCAGCCACCGAGAAAAGGGTGCGCTCGGACCGGCCCCGCACCGCTCTTTCTTGGCTCATTCGAAATTACTGTCTTTCGCTCTGACATGCCTTACCTAGGGTTAGGTTAGTATGCTTGCACGTTTGTACTTTAATTTTTTTTGGCTCGGCTTCTTTCGACGCCGATGCCGGCGACGCAGCACTCTCTCGCCCGCCAGCCACCGAGAAAAGGGTGCGCTCCGACCGGCCCCGCACCGCTCTTTCTTGGCTCATTCGAAATTACTGTCTTTCGCTCTGACATGCCTTACCTAGGGTTAGGTTAGTATGCTTGCACGTTTGTACTTTAACTTTTTTTGGCTCGGCTTCTTTCGACGCCGATGCCGGCGACGCAGCACTCTCTCGCCCGCCAGCCACCGAGAAAAGGGTGCGCTCCGACCGGCCCCGCACCGCTCTTTCTTGGCTCATTCGAAATTACTGTCTTTCGCTCTGACATGCCTTACCTAGGGTTAGGTTAGTATGCTTGCACGTTTGTACTTTAACTTTTTTCGGCTCGGCTTCTTTCGACGCGATGCCGGCGACGCAGCACTCTCTCGCCCGCCAGCCACCGAGAAAAGGGTGC
Organism: Styela clava; assembly: GCF_964204865.1. NCBI lineage: Eukaryota > Metazoa > Chordata > Ascidiacea > Stolidobranchia > Styelidae > Styela > Styela clava. The sequence goes on from NC_135251.1 coordinate 27,579,057, forward strand.
GCTCCGACCGGCCCCGCACCGCTCTTTCATGGCTCATTCGAGTTTACTGTCTTTCGCTCTGACATGCCTTACCTAGGGTTAGGTTAGTATGCTTGCACGTTTGTACTTTAACTTTTTTTGGCTCGGCTTCTTTCGACGCCGATGCCGGCGACGCAGCACTCTCTCGCCCGCCAGCCACCGAGAAAAGGGTGCGCTCCGACCGGCCCCGCACCGCTCTTTCTTGGCTCATTCGAAATTACTGTCTTTCGCTCTGACATGCCTTACCTAGGGTTAGGTTAGTATGCTTGCACTTTTCTACTTTAACTTTTTTCGGCTCGGCTTCTTTCGACGCCGATGCCGGCGACGCAGCACTCTCTCGCCCGCCAGCCACCGAGAAAAGGGTGCGCTCCGACCGGCTCCGCACCGCTCTTTCTTGGCTCATTCGAAATTACTGTCTTTCGCTCTGACATGCCTTACCTAGGGTTAGGTTAGTATGCTTGCACGTTTGTACTTTAACTTTTTTCGGCTCGGCTTCTTTCGACGCCGATGCCGGCGACGCAGCACTCTCTCGCCCGCCAGCCACCGAGAAAAGGGTGCGCTCCGACCGGCCCCGCACCGCTCTTTCTTGGCTCATTCGAGTTTACTGTCTTTCGCTCTGACATGCCTTACCTAGGGTTAGGTTAGTATACTTGCACGTTTGTACTTTAACTTTTTTCGGCTCGGCTTCTTTCGACGCCGATGCCGGCGACGCAGCACTCTCTCGCCCGCCAGCCACCGAGAAAAGGGTGCGCTCCGACCGGCCCCGCACCGCTCTTTCTTGGCTCATTCGAAATTACTGTCTTTCGCTCTGACATGCCTTACCTAGGGTTAGGTTAGTATGCTTGCACGTTTGTACTTTAACTTTTTTCGGCTCGGCTTCTTTCGACGCCGATGCCGGCGACGCAGCACTCTCTCGCCCGCCAGCCACCGAGAAAAGGGTGCGCTCCGACCGGCCCCGCACCGCTCTTTCATGGCTCATTCGAGTTTACTGTCTTTCGCTCTGACATGCCTTACCTAGGGTTAGGTTAGTATGCTTGCACGTTTGTACTTTAACTTTTTTTGGCTCGGCTTCTTTCGACGCCGATGCCGGCGACGCAGCACTCTCTCGCCCGCCAGCCACCGAGAAAAGGGTGCGCTCCGACCGGCCCCGCACCGCTCTTTCTTGGCTCATTCGAAATTACTGTCTTTCGCTCTGACATGCCTTACCTAGGGTTAGGTTAGTATGCTTGCACGTTTGTACTTTAACTTTTTTCGGCTCGGCTTCTTTCGACGCCGATGCCGGCGACGCAGCACTCTCTCGCCCGCCAGCCACCGAGAAAAGGGTGCGCTCCGACCGGCCCCGCACCGCTCTTTCTTGGCTCATTCGAAATTACTGTCTTTCGCTCTGACATGCCTTACCTAGGGTTAGGTTAGTATGCTTGCACGTTTGTACTTTAACTTTTTTCGGCTCGGCTTCTTTCGACGCCGATGCCGGCGACGCAGCACTCTCTCGCCCGCCAGCCACCGAGAAAAGGGTGCGCTCCGACCGGCCCCGCACCGCTCTTTCTTGGCTCATTCGAAATTACTGTCTTTCGCTCTGACATGCCTTACCTAGGGTTAGGTTAGTATGCTTGCACGTTTGTACTTTAACTTTTTTCGGCTCGGCTTCTTTCGACGCCGATGCCGGCGACGCAGCACTCTCTCGCCCGCCAGCCACCGAGAAAAGGGTGCGCTCCGACCGGCCCCGCACCGCTCTTTCTTGGCTCATTCGAGTTTACTGTCTTTCGCTCTGACATGCCTTACCTAGGGTTAGGTTAGTATGCTTGCACGTTTGTACTTTAACTTTTTTCGGCTCGGCTTCTTTCGACGCCGATGCCGGCGACGCAGCACTCTCTCGCCCGCCAGCCACCGAGAAAAGGGTGCGCTCCGACCGGCCCCGCACCGCTCTTTCTTGGCTCATTCGAAATTACTGTCTTTCGCTCTGACATGCCTTACCTAGGGTTAGGTTAGTATGCTTGCACGTTTGTACTTTAACTTTTTTCGGCTCGGCTTCTTTCGACGCCGATGCCGGCGACGCAGCACTCTCTCGCCCGCCAGCCACCGAGAAAAGGGTGCGCTCCGACCGGCCCCGCACCGCTCTTTCTTGGATCATTCGAAATTACTGTCTTTCGCTTTGACATGCCTTACCTAGGGTTAGGTTAGTATGCTTGCACGTTTGTACTTTAACTTTTTTTGGCTCGGCTTCTTTCGACGCCGATGCCGGCGACGCAGCACTCTCTCGCCCGCCAGCCACCGAGAAAAGGGTGCGCTCCGACCGGCCCCGCACCGCTCTTTCTTGGCTCATTCGAAATTACTGTCTTTCGCTCTGACATGCCTTACCTAGGGTTAGGTTAGTATGCTTGCACGTTTGTACTTTAACTTTTTTTGGCTCGGCTTCTTTCGACGCCGATGCCGGCGACGCAGCACTCTCTCGCCCGCCAGCCACCGAGAAAAGGGTGCGCTCCGACCGGCCCCGCACCGCTCTTTCATGGTTCATTCGAGTTTACTGTCTTTCGCTCTGACATGCCTTACCTAGGGTTAGGTTAGTATGCTTGCACGTTTGTACTTTAACTTTTTTTGGCTCGGCTTCTTTCGACGCCGATGCCGGCGACGCAGCACTCTCTCGCCCGCCAGCCACCGAGAAAAGGGTGCGCTCCGACCGGCCCCGCACCGCTCTTTCTTGGCTCATTCGAAATTACTGTCTTTCGCTCTGACATGCCTTACCTAGGGTTAGGTTAGTATGCTTGCACGTTTGTACTTTAACTTTTTTCGGCTCGGCTTCTTTCGACGCCGATGCCGGCGACGCAGCACTCTCTCGCCCGCCAGCCACCGAGAAAAGGGTGCGCTCCGACCGGCCCCGCACCGCTCTTTCTTGGCTCATTCGAAATTACTGTCTTTCGCTCTGACATGCCTTACCTAGGGTTAGGTTAGTATGCTTGCACGTTTGTACTTTAACTTTTTTCGGCTCGGCTTCTTTCGACGCGATGCCGGCGACGCAGCACTCTCTCGCCCGCCAGCCACCGAGAAAAGGGTGCGCTCCGACCGGCCCCGCACCGCTCTTTCATGGCTCATTCGAGTTTACTGTCTTTCGCTCTGACATGCCTTACCTAGGGTTAGGTTAGTATGCTTGCACGTTTGTACTTTAACTTTTTTTGGCTCGGCTTCTTTCGACGCCGATGCCGGCGACGCAGCACTCTCTCGCCCGCCAGCCACCGAGAAAAGGGTGCGCTCCGACCGGCCCCGCACCGCTCTTTCTTGGCTCATTCGAAATTACTGTCTTTCGCTCTGACATGCCTTACCTAGGGTTAGGTTAGTATGCTTGCACTTTTCTACTTTAACTTTTTTCGGCTCGGCTTCTTTCGACGCCGATGCCGGCGACGCAGCACTCTCTCGCCCGCCAGCCACCGAGAAAAGGGTGCGCTCCGACCGGCTCCGCACCGCTCTTTCTTGGCTCATTCGAAATTACTGTCTTTCGCTCTGACATGCCTTACCTAGGGTTAGGTTAGTATGCTTGCACGTTTGTACTTTAACTTTTTTCGGCTCGGCTTCTTTCGACGCCGATGCCGGCGACGCAGCACTCTCTCGCCCGCCAGCCACCGAGAAAAGGGTGCGCTCCGACCGGCCCCGCACCGCTCTTTCTTGGCTCATTCGAGTTTACTGTCTTTCGCTCTGACATGCCTTACCTAGGGTTAGGTTAGTATACTTGCACGTTTGTACTTTAACTTTTTTCGGCTCGGCTTCTTTCGACGCCGATGCCGGCGACGCAGCACTCTCTCGCCCGCCAGCCACCGAGAAAAGGGTGCGCTCCGACCGGCCCCGCACCGCTCTTTCTTGGCTCATTCGAAATTACTGTCTTTCGCTCTGACATGCCTTACCTAGGGTTAGGTTAGTATGCTTGCACGTTTGTACTTTAACTTTTTTCGGCTCGGCTTCTTTCGACGCCGATGCCGGCGACGCAGCACTCTCTCGCCCGCCAGCCACCGAGAAAAGGGTGCGCTCCGACCGGCCCCGCACCGCTCTTTCATGGCTCATTCGAGTTTACTGTCTTTCGCTCTGACATGCCTTACCTAGGGTTAGGTTAGTATGCTTGCACGTTTGTACTTTAACTTTTTTTGGCTCGGCTTCTTTCGACGCCGATGCCGGCGACGCAGCACTCTCTCGCCCGCCAGCCACCGAGAAAAGGGTGCGCTCCGACCGGCCCCGCACCGCTCTTTCTTGGCTCATTCGAAATTACTGTCTTTCGCTCTGACATGCCTTACCTAGGGTTAGGTTAGTATGCTTGCACGTTTGTACTTTAACTTTTTTCGGCTCGGCTTCTTTCGACGCCGATGCCGGCGACGCAGCACTCTCTCGCCCGCCAGCCACCGAGAAAAGGGTGCGCTCCGACCGGCCCCGCACCGCTCTTTCTTGGCTCATTCGAAATTACTGTCTTTCGCTCTGACATGCCTTACCTAGGGTTAGGTTAGTATGCTTGCACGTTTGTACTTTAACTTTTTTCGGCTCGGCTTCTTTCGACGCCGATGCCGGCGACGCAGCACTCTCTCGCCCGCCAGCCACCGAGAAAAGGGTGCGCTCCGACCGGCCCCGCACCGCTCTTTCTTGGCTCATTCGAAATTACTGTCTTTCGCTCTGACATGCCTTACCTAGGGTTAGGTTAGTATGCTTGCACGTTTGTACTTTAACTTTTTTCGGCTCGGCTTCTTTCGACGCCGATGCCGGCGACGCAGCACTCTCTCGCCCGCCAGCCACCGAGAAAAGGGTGCGCTCCGACCGGCCCCGCACCGCTCTTTCTTGGCTCATTCGAGTTTACTGTCTTTCGCTCTGACATGCCTTACCTAGGGTTAGGTTAGTATGCTTGCACGTTTGTACTTTAACTTTTTTCGGCTCGGCTTCTTTCGACGCCGATGCCGGCGACGCAGCACTCTCTCGCCCGCCAGCCACCGAGAAAAGGGTGCGCTCCGACCGGCCCCGCACCGCTCTTTCTTGGCTCATTCGAAATTACTGTCTTTCGCTCTGACATGCCTTACCTAGGGTTAGGTTAGTATGCTTGCACGTTTGTACTTTAACTTTTTTCGGCTCGGCTTCTTTCGACGCCGATGCCGGCGACGCAGCACTCTCTCGCCCGCCAGCCACCGAGAAAAGGGTGCGCTCCGACCGGCCCCGCACCGCTCTTTCTTGGATCATTCGAAATTACTGTCTTTCGCTTTGACATGCCTTACCTAGGGTTAGGTTAGTATGCTTGCACGTTTGTACTTTAACTTTTTTTGGCTCGGCTTCTTTCGACGCCGATGCCGGCGACGCAGCACTCTCTCGCCCGCCAGCCACCGAGAAAAGGG
>NC_135251.1:27591928-27596928 GCF_964204865.1 Styela clava
TTCCTCGTTCAAGGGAAACAATTGCAAGTCCCTATCCCAATCACGAATGAGGTTCAACGGGTTACCCGGACCTTTCGGCCTAGGTTAGACACTCGCTGCTTCACTCAGTGTAGCGCGCGTGCGGCCCCGGACATCTAAGGGCATCACAGACCTGTTATTGCTCAATCTCGTGTGGCTAAACGCCACTAGTCCCTCTAAGAAGTTAGACGCCGACCGAGAAGGTCGCGTAACTATTTAGCATGCCAGAGTCTCGTTCGTTATCGGAATTAACCAGACAAATCGCTCCACCAACTAAGAACGGCCATGCACCACCACCCACAGAATCAAGAAAGAGCTCTCAATCTGTCAATCCTACCTGTGTCCGGGCCGGGTGAGTTTCCCCGTGTTGAGTCAAATTAAGCCGCAGGCTCCACTCCTGGTGGTGCCCTTCCGTCAATTCCTTTAAGTTTCAGCTTTGCAACCATACTTCCCCCGGAACCCAAAGACTTTGGTTTCCCGGAAGCTGCCGGAAAGGTCGTCATGGTAACGCCTCCCGATCGCTAGTTGGCATCGTTTATAGTCAGAACTAGGACGGTATCTGATCGTCTTCGAACCTCTGACTTTCGCTCTTGATTAAAGAAAACATTCTTGGCGAATGCTTTCGCAGTAGTTCGTCTTCCGCCGATCCAAGAATTTCACCTCTAACGGCAGAGTACGGACGCCCCCGTCTGTCCCTCTTAATCATTACCTCGTGCTCCGAAAACCAACAAAATAGAACCGAGGTCCTATTCCATTATTCCATGCAACACTATGCAGGCGAACAGCCTGCTTTGAACACTCTAATTTTTTCAAAGTAAACTTATCGGCCACCGCCGACACTCAGTCAAGAGCACCGACGGAGAACCGAAGGTGAGGCGAACGCAACCAGTGACACGCCTTGCGACGGACCGGCGGCGCTCGCCCAAAATCCAACTACGAGCTTTTCAACCGCAACAACTTTAGCATACACTCTTGGAGCTGGAATTACCGCGGCTGCTGGCACCAGACTTGCCCTCCAATGGATACTCTTTAAGAGTTTTAGGATGTACTCATTCCAATTACAGGGCCTCGTTAGAGTCCTGTATTGTTATTTTTCGTCACTACCTCCCCGTGTCGGGAATGGGTAATTTGCGCGCCTGCTGCCTTCCTTGGATGTGGTAGCCGTTTCTCAGGCTCCCTCTCCGGAATCGAACCCTGATTCCCCGTTACCCGTTATCACAAAGGTAGGCACGTAGCGTACCTTCGACAGTTGATAGGGCAGACACTTGAATGATACGTCGTCGGTGCAGAGACCGTACGATCCGCGTGGTTATCCAGAGTCATCAAACGTCACAGGACGAACCCGGTCGGTTTTGATCTGATAAAAGCGCGCCTCCCGAAGTCGGCGCTTAATGCATGTATTAGCTCTAGAATTACCACAGTTATCCACTTCGCTTACGAGACCAAATAAACCAAGACTGATTTAATGAGCCATTCGCAGTTTCGCTTTACGAGAACTCGTACTTGCACCTGCATGGCTTAATCTTTGAGACAAGCATATCACTACTTGCAGGATCAACCAGATAGCTGCGACAGCTGCGCTCGGCCCTTGCTGGGCCGCCCGGCGCGTGCTCGTCGCATTCGTTTAAGACCGAGGCGATCGCCTGCGGCCGTACTCAGCTTCGACAGTCGCTGGCCGCGACGTCCACGCTCTCGCCGGCAGTGCCAGGCGGAGCGATTTGCGTTTTTTCTTTGCTCGCCCTCTCTCGGGCTCGATCCATTCAGTTTCGCACAAACAAGAGCTCTGCCGGCCGCCTGCAGCGGTGCCTAAAACCCGGGCATAACAATGCGACCGTTCTGCTAGGCCGACAAGCGCTCAAGCCAGACGCTCGATCGAACGCCCCCTACATATTAGTCGAGACAACGGCTCGCTCATTAGCATCGCGTTTGTACTTTAACTTTTTTCGGCTCGGCTTCTTTCGACGCCGATGCCGGCGACGCAGCACTCTCTCGCCCGCCAGCCACCGAGAAAAGGGTGCGCTCCGACCGGCCCCGCACCGCTCTTTCTTGGCTCATTCGAAATTACTGTCTTTCGCTCTGACATGCCTTACCTAGGGTTAGGTTAGTATGCTTGCACGTTTGTACTTTAACTTTTTTCGGCTCGGCTTCTTTCGACGCCGATGCCGGCGACGCAGCACTCTCTCGCCCGCCAGCCACCGAGAAAAGGGTGCGCTCCGACCGGCCCCGCACCGCTCTTTCATGGCTCATTCGAGTTTACTGTCTTTCGCTCTGACATGCCTTACCTAGGGTTAGGTTAGTATGCTTGCACGTTTGTACTTTAACTTTTTTTGGCTCGGCTTCTTTCGACGCCGATGCCGGCGACGCAGCACTCTCTCGCCCGCCAGCCACCGAGAAAAGGGTGCGCTCCGACCGGCCCCGCACCGCTCTTTCTTGGCTCATTCGAAATTACTGTCTTTCGCTCTGACATGCCTTACCTAGGGTTAGGTTAGTATGCTTGCACGTTTGTACTTTAACTTTTTTCGGCTCGGCTTCTTTCGACGCCGATGCCGGCGACGCAGCACTCTCTCGCCCGCCAGCCACCGAGAAAAGGGTGCGCTCCGACCGGCCCCGCACCGCTCTTTCTTGGCTCATTCGAAATTACTGTCTTTCGCTCTGACATGCCTTACCTAGGGTTAGGTTAGTATGCTTGAACGTTTGTACTTTAACTTTTTTCGGCTCGGCTTCTTTCGACGCCGATGCCGGCGACGCAGCACTCTCTCGCCCGCCAGCCACCGAGAAAAGGGTGCGCTCCGACCGGCCCCGCACCGCTCTTTCATGGCTCATTCGAGTTTACTGTCTTTCGCTCTGACATGCCTTACCTAGGGTTAGGTTAGTATGCTTGCACGTTTGTACTTTAACTTTTTTTGGCTCGGCTTCTTTCGACGCCGATGCCGGCGACGCAGCACTCTCTCGCCCGCCAGCCACCGAGAAAAGGGTGCGCTCCGACCGGCCCCGCACCGCTCTTTCTTGGCTCATTCGAAATTACTGTCTTTCGCTCTGACATGCCTTACCTAGGGTTAGGTTAGTATGCTTGCACGTTTGTACTTTAACTTTTTTTGGCTCGGCTTCTTTCGACGCCGATGCCGGCGACGCAGCACTCTCTCGCCCGCCAGCCACCGAGAAAAGGGTGCGCTCCGACCGGCCCCGCACCGCTCTTTCTTGGCTCATTCGAAATTACTGTCTTTCGCTCTGACATGCCTTACCTAGGGTTAGGTTAGTATGCTTGCACGTTTGTACTTTAACTTTTTTCGGCTCGGCTTCTTTCGACGCCGATGCCGGCGACGCAGCACTCTCTCGCCCGCCAGCCACCGAGAAAAGGGTGCGCTCCGACCGGCCCCGCACCGCTCTTTCATGGCTCATTCGAGTTTACTGTCTTTCGCTCTGACATGCCTTACCTAGGGTTAGGTTAGTATGCTTGCACGTTTGTACTTTAACTTTTTTTGGCTCGGCTTCTTTCGACGCCGATGCCGGCGACGCAGCACTCTCTCGCCCGCCAGCCACCGAGAAAAGGGTGCGCTCCGACCGGCCCCGCACCGCTCTTTCTTGGCTCATTCGAAATTACTGTCTTTCGCTCTGACATGCCTTACCTAGGGTTAGGTTAGTATGCTTGCACGTTTGTACTTTAACTTTTTTCGGCTCGGCTTCTTTCGACGCCGATGCCGGCGACGCAGCACTCTCTCGCCCGCCAGCCACCGAGAAAAGGGTGCGCTCCGACCGGCCCCGCACCGCTCTTTCTTGGCTCATTCGAAATTACTGTCTTTCGCTCTGACATGCCTTACCTAGGGTTAGGTTAGTATGCTTGCACGTTTGTACTTTAACTTTTTTCGGCTCGGCTTCTTTCGACGCCGATGCCGGCGACGCAGCACTCTCTCGCCCGCCAGCCACCGAGAAAAGGGTGCGCTCCGACCGGCCCCGCACCGCTCTTTCTTGGCTCATTCGAAATTACTGTCTTTCGCTCTGACATGCCTTACCTAGGGTTAGGTTAGTATGCTTGCACGTTTGTACTTTAACTTTTTTCGGCTCGGCTTCTTTCGACGCCGATGCCGGCGACGCAGCACTCTCTCGCCCGCCAGCCACCGAGAAAAGGGTGCGCTCCGACCGGCCCCGCACCGCTCTTTCTTGGCTCATTCGAGTTTACTGTCTTTCGCTCTGACATGCCTTACCTAGGGTTAGGTTAGTATGCTTGCACGTTTGTACTTTAACTTTTTTCGGCTCGGCTTCTTTCGACGCCGATGCCGGCGACGCAGCACTCTCTCGCCCGCCAGCCACCGAGAAAAGGGTGCGCTCCGACCGGCCCCGCACCGCTCTTTCTTGGCTCATTCGAAATTACTGTCTTTCGCTCTGACATGCCTTACCTAGGGTTAGGTTAGTATGCTTGCACGTTTGTACTTTAACTTTTTTCGGCTCGGCTTCTTTGGACGCCGATGCCGGCGACGCAGCACTCTCTCGCATGCCAGCCACCGAGAAAAGGGTGCGCTCCGACCGGCCCCGCACCGCTCTTTCTTGGCTCATTCGAAATTACTGTCTTTCGCTCTGACATGCCTTACCTAGGGTTAGGTTAGTATGCTTGCACGTTTGTACTTTAACTTTTTTTGGCTCGGCTTCTTTCGACGCCGATGCCGGCGACGCAGCACTCTCTCGCCCGCCAGCCACCGAGAAAAGGGTGCGCTCCGACCGGCCCCGCACCGCTCTTTCTTGGCTCATTCGAAATTACTGTCTTTCGCTCTGACATGCCTTACCTAGGGTTAGGTTAGTATGCTTGCACGTTTGTACTTTAACTTTTTTTGGCTCGGCTTCTTTCGACGCCGATGCCGGCGACGCAGCACTCTCTCGCCCGCCAGCCACCGAAAAAAGGGTGCGCTCCGACCGGCCCCGCACCGCTCTTTCATGGCTCATTCGAGTTTACTGTCTTTCGCTCTGACATGCCTTACCTAGGGTTAGGT
>NC_135251.1:27604428-27606928 GCF_964204865.1 Styela clava
CCCGCACCGCTCTTTCTTGGCTCATTCGAAATTACTGTCTTTCGCTCTGACATGCCTTACCTAGGGTTAGGTTAGTATGCTTGCACGTTTGTACTCGCGTGCGCTCCGACCGGCCCCGCACCGCTCTTTCATGGCTCATTCGAGTTTACTGTCTTTCGCTCTGACATGCCTTACCTAGGGTTAGGTTAGTATGCTTGCACGTTTGTACTTTAACTTTTTTTGGCTCGGCTTCTTTCGACGCCGATGCCGGCGACGCAGCACTCTCTCGCCCGCCAGCCACCGAGAAAAGGGTGCGCTCCGACCGGCCCCGCACCGCTCTTTCTTGGCTCATTCGAAATTACTGTCTTTCGCTCTGACATGCCTTACCTAGGGTTAGGTTAGTATGCTTGCACGTTTGTACTTTAACTTTTTTCGGCTCGGCTTCTTTCGACGCCGATGCCGGCGACGCAGCACTCTCTCGCCCGCCAGCCACCGAGAAAAGGGTGCGCTCCGACCGGCCCCGCACCGCTCTTTCTTGGCTCATTCGAAATTACTGTCTTTCGCTCTGACATGCCTTACCTAGGGTTAGGTTAGTATGCTTGCACGTTTGTACTTTAACTTTTTTCGGCTCGGCTTCTTTCGACGCCGATGCCGGCGACGCAGCACTCTCTCGCCCGCCAGCCACCGAGAAAAGGGTGCGCTCCGACCGGCCCCGCACCGCTCTTTCATGGCTCATTCGAGTTTACTGTCTTTCGCTCTGACATGCCTTACCTAGGGTTAGGTTAGTATGCTTGCACGTTTGTACTTTAACTTTTTTTGGCTCGGCTTCTTTCGACGCCGATGCCGGCGACGCAGCACTCTCTCGCCCGCCAGCCACCGAGAAAAGGGTGCGCTCCGACCGGCCCCGCACCGCTCTTTCTTGGCTCATTCGAAATTACTGTCTTTCGCTCTGACATGCCTTACCTAGGGTTAGGTTAGTATGCTTGCACGTTTGTACTTTAACTTTTTTTGGCTCGGCTTCTTTCGACGCCGATGCCGGCGACGCAGCACTCTCTCGCCCGCCAGCCACCGAGAAAAGGGTGCGCTCCGACCGGCCCCGCACCGCTCTTTCTTGGCTCATTCGAAATTACTGTCTTTCGCTCTGACATGCCTTACCTAGGGTTAGGTTAGTATGCTTGCACGTTTGTACTTTAACTTTTTTCGGCTCGGCTTCTTTCGACGCCGATGCCGGCGACGCAGCACTCTCTCGCCCGCCAGCCACCGAGAAAAGGGTGCGCTCCGACCGGCCCCGCACCGCTCTTTCATGGCTCATTCGAGTTTACTGTCTTTCGCTCTGACATGCCTTACCTAGGGTTAGGTTAGTATGCTTGCACGTTTGTACTTTAACTTTTTTTGGCTCGGCTTCTTTCGACGCCGATGCCGGCGACGCAGCACTCTCTCGCCCGCCAGCCACCGAGAAAAGGGTGCGCTCCGACCGGCCCCGCACCGCTCTTTCTTGGCTCATTCGAAATTACTGTCTTTCGCTCTGACATGCCTTACCTAGGGTTAGGTTAGTATGCTTGCACGTTTGTACTTTAACTTTTTTCGGCTCGGCTTCTTTCGACGCCGATGCCGGCGACGCAGCACTCTCTCGCCCGCCAGCCACCGAGAAAGGGTGCGCTCCGACCGGCCCCGCACCGCTCTTTCTTGGCTCATTCGAAATTACTGTCTTTCGCTCTGACATGCCTTACCTAGGGTTAGGTTAGTATGCTTGCACGTTTGTACTTTAACTTTTTTCGGCTCGGCTTCTTTCGACGCCGATGCCGGCGACGCAGCACTCTCTCGCCCGCCAGCCACCGAGAAAAGGGTGCGCTCCGACCGGCCCCGCACCGCTCTTTCTTGGCTCATTCGAAATTACTGTCTTTCGCTCTGACATGCCTTACCTAGGGTTAGGTTAGTATGCTTGCACGTTTGTACTTTAACTTTTTTCGGCTCGGCTTCTTTCGACGCCGATGCCGGCGACGCAGCACTCTCTCGCCCGCCAGCCACCGAGAAAAGGGTGCGCTCCGACCGGCCCCGCACCGCTCTTTCTTGGCTCATTCGAGTTTACTGTCTTTCGCTCTGACATGCCTTACCTAGGGTTAGGTTAGTATGCTTGCACGTTTGTACTTTAACTTTTTTCGGCTCGGCTTCTTTCGACGCCGATGCCGGCGACGCAGCACTCTCTCGCCCGCCAGCCACCGAGAAAAGGATGCGCTCCGACCGGCCCCGCACCGCTCTTTCTTGGCTCATTCGAAATTACTGTCTTTCGCTCTGACATGCCTTACCTAGGGTTAGGTTAGTATGCTTGCACGTTTGTACTTTAACTTTTTTCGGCTCGGCTTCTTTCGACGCCGATGCCGGCGACGCAGTACTCTCTCGCCCGCCAGCCACCGAGAAAAGGGTGCGCTCCGACCGGCCCCGCACCGCTCTTTATTGGCTCATTCGAAATTACTGTCTTTCGCTCTGACATGCCTTACCTAGGGTTAGGTTAGTATGCTTG
>NC_135251.1:27611928-27616928 GCF_964204865.1 Styela clava
TCGCCGTTACTCAGGGAATCCCTGTTGGTTTCTTTTCCTCCGCTTAATAATATGCTTAAATTCAGCGGGTGCTCTCGCCTGAACTCAGGTCGTATGTGTCAAGCGGGCCGCTTCTTACACGGCCCGCTGGCATCGCAAGTCGTCGCCGCCGGCGCCGACCGAGCGCGTACCGTCGCCGCCTTGGCCCACGGTCGGTCTTGATCTCGTGACCGGACCGACCGACCTGGACCCGCCCCTCGAACGTAGTTGAACACGTCGAGGGGCCGGCGGTGTACGGGACACGCGGTCGCGCCGAGAAAGCTCGGCGACCGCTTCAACTTGGGGCGACGCCCGGCCGTCTTCGCAGAGGCCAGGCGACGGCCCTCGGGTGAGGACGAACGCGACCCTGAGGCAGACGCGGTCCCGGGATTGACCCGAGACCGCAATTCGCGTTCAGAAGGTCGACGTTCAATGTGTTCTGCAATTCACATTACTTCTCGCACTTGGCTGCGTCCTTCATCGACTCGCGAGCCGAGTGATCCACCGTTAAGAGTCGTCCTCGACGTTTCGCCCGGCGCCGAAGCGCGCGGACGTCACACTGTGGGATCGACCACAAAACCACCACCGACAACAACTGCACAAAAACACCAACAAACGGCGCCGAGCGACCGCCGGGCTGGGCCGGCGGCACATCGAGCGCGGTGCCCAGAAGCCACCATCGCACTCGGCTGCCTTTCTATGCCAACGTGTTACGCGTGTCGCACGGGGCGGAACCCCGATTGACGGCCGCCCTCTCGGCGGCACCCAAAGACAATTAAGTGCGCGGTCGGCCGGGGCCTACCACCACTTTCGGTAATGATCCTTCCGCAGGTTCACCTACGGAAACCTTGTTACGACTTTTACTTCCTCTAAATGATCAAGTTTGATCGTCTTCTCGACACGCCGACGCGGCCGTTGCCAGCCGCGACGGGGCCGATCCAAGGATCTCACTAAACCATTCAATCGGTAGTAGCGACGGGCGGTGTGTACATAGGGCAGGGACGTAATCAACGCAAGTTGATGACTTGCGCTTACTGGGAATTCCTCGTTCAAGGGAAACAATTGCAAGTCCCTATCCCAATCACGAATGAGGTTCAACGGGTTACCCGGACCTTTCGGCCTAGGTTAGACACTCGCTGCTTCACTCAGTGTAGCGCGCGTGCGGCCCCGGACATCTAAGGGCATCACAGACCTGTTATTGCTCAATCTCGTGTGGCTAAACGCCACTAGTCCCTCTAAGAAGTTAGACGCCGACCGAGAAGGTCGCGTAACTATTTAGCATGCCAGAGTCTCGTTCGTTATCGGAATTAACCAGACAAATCGCTCCACCAACTAAGAACGGCCATGCACCACCACCCACAGAATCAAGAAAGAGCTCTCAATCTGTCAATCCTACCTGTGTCCGGGCCGGGTGAGTTTCCCCGTGTTGAGTCAAATTAAGCCGCAGGCTCCACTCCTGGTGGTGCCCTTCCGTCAATTCCTTTAAGTTTCAGCTTTGCAACCATACTTCCCCCGGAACCCAAAGACTTTGGTTTCCCGGAAGCTGCCGGAAAGGTCGTCATGGTAACGCCTCCCGATCGCTAGTTGGCATCGTTTATAGTCAGAACTAGGACGGTATCTGATCGTCTTCGAACCTCTGACTTTCGCTCTTGATTAAAGAAAACATTCTTGGCGAATGCTTTCGCAGTAGTTCGTCTTCCGCCGATCCAAGAATTTCACCTCTAACGGCAGAGTACGGACGCCCCCGTCTGTCCCTCTTAATCATTACCTCGTGCTCCGAAAACCAACAAAATAGAACCGAGGTCCTATTCCATTATTCCATGCAACACTATGCAGGCGAACAGCCTGCTTTGAACACTCTAATTTTTTCAAAGTAAACTTATCGGCCACCGCCGACACTCAGTCAAGAGCACCGACGGAGAACCGAAGGTGAGGCGAACGCAACCAGTGACACGCCTTGCGACGGACCGGCGGCGCTCGCCCAAAATCCAACTACGAGCTTTTCAACCGCAACAACTTTAGCATACACTGTTGGAGCTGGAATTACCGCGGCTGCTGGCACCAGACTTGCCCTCCAATGGATACTCGTTAAGAGTTTTAGGATGTACTCATTCCAATTACAGGGCCTCGTTAGAGTCCTGTATTGTTATTTTTCGTCACTACCTCCCCGTGTCGGGAATGGGTAATTTGCGCGCCTGCTGCCTTCCTTGGATGTGGTAGCCGTTTCTCAGGCTCCCTCTCCGGAATCGAACCCTGATTCCCCGTTACCCGTTATCACAAAGGTAGGCACGTAGCGTACCTTCGACAGTTGATAGGGCAGACACTTGAATGATACGTCGTCGGTGCAGAGACCGTACGATCCGCGTGGTTATCCAGAGTCATCAAACGTCACAGGACGAACCCGGTCGGTTTTGATCTGATAAAAGCGCGCCTCCCGAAATCGGCGCTTAATGCATGTATTAGCTCTAGAATTACCACAGTTATCCACTTCGCTTACGAGACCAAATAAACCAAGACTGATTTAATGAGCCATTCGCAGTTTCGCTTTACGAGAACTCGTACTTGCACCTGCATGGCTTAATCTTTGAGACAAGCATATCACTACTGGCAGGATCAACCAGATAGCTGCGACAGCTGCGCTCGGCCCTTGCTGGGCCGCCCGGCGCGTGCTCGTCGCATTCGTTTAAGACCGAGGCGATCGCCTGCGGCCGTACTCAGCTTCGACAGTCGCTGGCCGCGACGTCCACGCTCTCGCCGGCAGTGCCAGGCGGAGCGATTTGCGTTTTTTCTTTGCTCGCCCTCTCTCGGGCTCGATCCATTCAGTTTCGCACAAACAAGAGCTCTGCCGGCCGCCTGCAGCGGTGCCTAAAACCCGGGCATAACAATGCGACCGTTCTGCTAGGCCGACAAGCGCTCAAGCCAGACGCTCGATCGAACGCCCCCTACATATTAGTCGAGACAACGGCTCGCTCATTAGCATCGCGTTTGTACTTTAACTTTTTTCGGCTCGGCTTCTTTCGACGCCGATGCCGGCGACGCAGCACTCTCTCGCCCGCCAGCCACCGAGAAAAGGGTGCGCTCCGACCGGCCCCGCACCGCTCTTTCTTGGCTCATTCGAAATTACTGTCTTTCGCTCTGACATGCCTTACCTAGGGTTAGGTTAGTATGCTTGCACGTTTGTACTTTAACATTTTTTGGCTCGGCTTCTTTCGACGCCGATGCCGGCGACGCAGCACTCTCTCGCCCGCCAGCCACCGAGAAAAGGGTGCGCTCCGACCGGCCCCGCACCGCTCTTTCTTGGCTCATTCGAAATTACTGTCTTTCGCTCTGACATGCCTTACCTAGGGTTAGGTTAGTATGCTTGCACGTTTGTACTTTAACTTTTTTCGGCTCGGCTTCTTTCGACGCCGATGCCGGCGACGCAGCACTCTCTCGCCCGCCAGCCACCGAGAAAAGGGTGCGCTCCGACCGGCCCCGCACCGCTCTTTCTTGGCTCATTCGAAATTACTGTCTTTCGCTCTGACATGCCTTACCTAGGGTTAGGTTAGTATGCTTGCACGTTTGTACTTTAACTTTTTTCGGCTCGGCTTCTTTCGACGCCGATGCCGGCGACGCAGCACTCTCTCGCCCGCCAGCCACCGAGAAAAGGGTGCGCTCCGACCGTCCCCGCACCGCTCTTTCATGGCTCATTCGAGTTTACTGTCTTTCGCTCTGACATGCCTTACCTAGGGTTAGGTTAGTATGCTTGCACGTTTGTACTTTAACTTTTTTTGGCTCGGCTTCTTTCGACGCCGATGCCGGCGACGCAGCACTCTCTCGCCCGCCAGCCACCGAGAAAAGGGTGCGCTCCGACCGGCCCCGCACCGCTCTTTCTTGGCTCATTCGAAATTACTGTCTTTCGCTCTGACATGCCTTACCTAGGGTTAGGTTAGTATGCTTGCACGTTTGTACTTTAACTTTTTTTGGCTCGGCTTCTTTCGACGCCGATGCCGGCGACGCAGCACTCTCTCGCCCGCCAGCCACCGAGAAAAGGGTGCGCTCCGACCGGCCCCGCACCGCTCTTTCTTGGCTCATTCGAAATTACTGTCTTTCGCTCTGACATGCCTTACCTAGGGTTAGGTTAGTATGCTTGCACGTTTGTACTTTAACTTTTTTCGGCTCGGCTTCTTTCGACGCCGATGCCGGCGACGCAGCACTCTCTCGCCCGCCAGCCACCGAGAAAAGGGTGCGCTCCGACCGGCCCCGCACCGCTCTTTCATGGCTCATTCGAGTTTACTGTCTTTCGCTCTGACATGCCTTACCTAGGGTTAGGTTAGTATGCTTGCACGTTTGTACTTTAACTTTTTTTGGCTCGGCTTCTTTCGACGCCGATGCCGGCGACGCAGCACTCTCTCGCCCGCCAGCCACCGAGAAAAGGGTGCGCTCCGACCGGCCCCGCACCGCTCTTTCTTGGCTCATTCGAAATTACTGTCTTTCGCTCTGACATGCCTTACCTAGGGTTAGGTTAGTATGCTTGCACGTTTGTACTTTAACTTTTTTCGGCTCGGCTTCATTCGACGCCGATGCCGGCGACGCAGCACTCTCTCGCCCGCCAGCCACCGAGAAAAGGGTGCGTTCCGACCGGCCCCGCACCGCTCTTTCTTGGCTCATTCGAAATTACTGTCTTTCGCTCTGACATGCCTTACCTAGGGTTAGGTTAGTATGCTTGCACGTTTGTACTTTAACTTTTTTCGGCTCGGCTTCTTTCGACGCCGATGCCGGCGACGCAGCACTCTCTCGCCCGCCAGCCACCGAGAAAAGGGTGCGCTCCGACCGGCCCCGCACCGCTCTTTCTTGGCTCATTCGAAATTACTGTCTTTCGCTCTGACATGCCTTACCTAGGGTTAGGTTAGTATGCTTGCACGTTTGTACTTTAACTTTTTTCGGCTCGGCTTCTTTCGACGCCGATGCCGGCGACGCAGCACTCTCTCGCCCGCCAGCCA
>NC_135251.1:27624428-27629428 GCF_964204865.1 Styela clava
GAGTTTCCCCGTGTTGAGTCAAATTAAGCCGCAGGCTCCACTCCTGGTGGTGCCCTTCCGTCAATTCCTTTAAGTTTCAGCTTTGCAACCATACTTCCCCCGGAACCCAAAGACTTTGGTTTCCCGGAAGCTGCCGGAAAGGTCGTCATGGTAACGCCTCCCGATCGCTAGTTGGCATCGTTTATAGTCAGAACTAGGACGGTATCTGATCGTCTTCGAACCTCTGACTTTCGCTCTTGATTAAAGAAAACATTCTTGGCGAATGCTTTCGCAGTAGTTCGTCTTCCGCCGATCCAAGAATTTCACCTCTAACGGCAGAGTACGGACGCCCCCGTCTGTCCCTCTTAATCATTACCTCGTGCTCCGAAAACCAACAAAATAGAACCGAGGTCCTATTCCATTATTCCATGCAACACTATGCAGGCGAACAGCCTGCTTTGAACACTCTAATTTTTTCAAAGTAAACTTATCGGCCACCGCCGACACTCAGTCAAGAGCACCGACGGAGAACCGAAGGTGAGGCGAACGCAACCAGTGACACGCCTTGCGACGGACCGGCGGCGCTCGCCCAAAATCCAACTACGAGCTTTTCAACCGCAACAACTTTAGCATACACTGTTGGAGCTGGAATTACCGCGGCTGCTGGCACCAGACTTGCCCTCCAATGGATACTCGTTAAGAGTTTTAGGATGTACTCATTCCAATTACAGGGCCTCGTTAGAGTCCTGTATTGTTATTTTTCGTCACTACCTCCCCGTGTCGGGAATGGGTAATTTGCGCGCCTGCTGCCTTCCTTGGATGTGGTAGCCGTTTCTCAGGCTCCCTCTCCGGAATCGAACCCTGATTCCCCGTTACCCGTTATCACAAAGGTAGGCACGTAGCGTACCTTCGACAGTTGATAGGGCAGACACTTGAATGATACGTCGTCGGTGCAGAGACCGTACGATCCGCGTGGTTATCCAGAGTCATCAAACGTCACAGGACGAACCCGGTCGGTTTTGATCTGATAAAAGCGCGCCTCCCGAAGTCGGCGCTTAATGCATGTATTAGCTCTAGAATTACCACAGTTATCCACTTCGCTTACGAGACCAAATAAACCAAGACTGATTTAATGAGCCATTCGCAGTTTCGCTTTACGAGAACTCGTACTTGCACCTGCATGGCTTAATCTTTGAGACAAGCATATCACTACTGGCAGGATCAACCAGATAGCTGCGACAGCTGCGCTCGGCCCTTGCTGGGCCGCCCGGCGCGTGCTCGTCGCATTCGTTTAAGACCGAGGCGATCGCCTGCGGCCGTACTCAGCTTCCACAGTCGCTGGCCGCGACGTCCACGCTCTCGCCGGCAGTGCCAGGCGGAGCGATTTGCGTTTTTTCTTTGCTCGCCCTCTCTCGGGCTCGATCCATTCAGTTTCGCACAAACAAGAGCTCTGCCGGCCGCCTGCAGCGGTGCCTAAAACCCGGGCATAACAATGCGACCGTTCTGCTAGGCCGACAAGCGCTCAAGCCAGACGCTCGATCGAACGCCCCCTACATATTAGTCGAGACAACGGCTCGCTCATTAGCATCGCGTTTGTACTTTAACTTTTTTCGGCTCGGCTTCTTTCGACGCCGATGCCGGCGACGCAGCACTCTCTCGCCCGCCAGCCACCGAGAAAAGGGTGCGCTCCGACCGGCCCCGCACCGCTCTTTCTTGGCTCATTCGAAATTACTGTCTTTCGCTCTGACATGCCTTACCTAGGGTTAGGTTAGTATGCTTGCACGTTTGTACTTTAACTTTTTTCGGCTCGGCTTCTTTCGACGCCGATGCCGGCGACGCAGCACTCTCTCGCCCGCCAGCCACCGAGAAAAGGGTGCGCTCCGACCGGCCCCGCACCGCTCTTTCATGGCTCATTCGAGTTTACTGTCTTTCGCTCTGACATGCCTTACCTAGGGTTAGGTTAGTATGCTTGCACGTTTGTACTTTAACTTTTTTTGGCTCGGCTTCTTTCGACGCCGATGCCGGCGACGCAGCACTCTCTCGCCCGCCAGCCACCGAGAAAAGGGTGCGCTCCGACCGGCCCCGCACCGCTCTTTCTTGGCTCATTCGAAATTACTGTCTTTCGCTCTGACATGCCTTACCTAGGGTTAGGTTAGTATGCTTGCAAGTTTGTACTTTAACTTTTTTCGGCTCGGCTTCTTTCGACGCCGATGCCGGCGACGCAGCACTCTCTCGCCCGCCAGCCACCGAGAAAAGGGTGCGCTCCGACCGGCCCCGCACCGCTCTTTCTTGGCTCATTCGAAATTACTGTCTTTCGCTCTGACATGCCTTACCTAGGGTTAGGTTAGTATGCTTGCACGTTTGTACTTTAACTTTTTTTGGCTCGGCTTCTTTCGACGCCGATGCCGGCGACGCAGCACTCTCTCGCCCGCCAGCCACCGAGAAAAGGGTGCGCTCCGACCGGCCCCGCACCGCTCTTTCTTGGCTCATTCGAAATTACTGTCTTTCGCTCTGACATGCCTTACCTAGGGTTAGGTTAGTATGCTTGCACGTTTGTACTTTAACTTTTTTTGGCTCGGCTTCTTTCGACGCCGATGCCGGCGACGCAGCACTCTCTCGCCCGCCAGCCACCGAGAAAAGGGTGCGCTCCGACCGGCCCCGCACCGCTCTTTCTTGGCTCATTCGAAATTACTGTCTTTCGCTCTGACATGCCTTACCTAGGGTTAGGTTAGTATGCTTGCACGTTTGTACTTTAACTTTTTTCGGCTCGGCTTCTTTCGACGCCGATGCCGGCGACGCAGCACTCTCTCGCCCGCCAGCCACCGAGAAAAGGGTGCGCTCCGACCGGCCCCGCACCGCTCTTTCATGGCTCATTCGAGTTTACTGTCTTTCGCTCTGACATGCCTTACCTAGGGTTAGGTTAGTATGCTTGCACGTTTGTACTTTAACTTTTTTTGGCTCGGCTTCTTTCGACGCCGATGCCGGCGACGCAGCACTCTCTCGCCCGCCAGCCACCGAGAAAAGGGTGCGCTCCGACCGGCCCCGCACCGCTCTTTCTTGGCTCATTCGAAATTACTGTCTTTCGCTCTGACATGCCTTACCTAGGGTTAGGTTAGTATGCTTGCACGTTTGTACTTTAACTTTTTTCGGCTCTGCTTCTTTCGACGCCGATGCCGGCGACGCAGCACTCTCTCGCCCGCCAGCCACCGAGAAAAGGGTGCGCTCCGACCGGCCCCGCACTGCTCTTTCTTGGCTCATTCGAAATTACTGTCTTTCGCTCTGACATGCCTTACCTAGGGTTAGGTTAGTATGCTTGCACGTTTGTACTTTAACTTTTTTCGGCTCGGCTTCTTTCGACGCCGATGCCGGCGACGCAGCACTCTCTCGCCCGCCAGCCACCGAGAAAAGGGTGCGCTCCGACCGGCCCCGCACCGCTCTTTCTTGGCTCATTCGAAATTACTGTCTTTCGCTCTGACATGCCTTACCTAGGGTTAGGTTAGTATGCTTGCACGTTTGTACTTTAACTTTTTTCGGCTCGGCTTCTTTCGACGCCGATGCCGGCGACGCAGCACTCTCTCGCCCGCCAGCCACCGAGAAAAGGGTGCGCTCCGACCGGCCCCGCACCGCTCTTTCTTGGCTCATTCGAGTTTACTGTCTTTCGCTCTGACATGCCTTACCTAGGGTTAGGTTAGTATGCTTGCACGTTTGTACTTTAACTTTTTTCGGCTCGGCTTCTTTCGACGCCGATGCCGGCGACGCAGCACTCTCTCGCCCGCCAGCCACCGAGAAAAGGGTGCGCTCCGACCGGCCCCGCACCGCTCTTTCTTGGCTCATTCGAAATTACTGTCTTTCGCTCTGACATGCCTTACCTAGGGTTAGGTTAGTATGCTTGCACGTTTGTACTTTAACTTTTTTCGGCTCGGCTTCTTTCGACGCCGATGCCGGCGACGCAGCACTCTCTCGCCCGCCAGCCACCGAGAAAAGGGTGCGCTCCGACCGGCCCCGCACCGCTCTTTCTTGGCTCATTCGAAATTACTGTCTTTCGCTCTGACATGCCTTACCTAGGGTTAGGTTAGTATGCTTGCACGTTTGTACTTTAACTTTTTTTGGCTCGGCTTCTTTCGACGCCGATGCCGGCGACGCAGCACTCTCTCGCCCGCCAGCCACCGAGAAAAGGGTGCGCTCGGACCGGCTCCGCACCGCTCTTTCTTGGCTCATTCGAAATTACTGTCTTTCGCTCTGACATGCCTTACCTAGGGTTAGGTTAGTATGCTTGCACGTTTGTACTTTAATTTTTTTTGGCTCGGCTTCTTTCGACGCCGATGCCGGCGACGCAGCACTCTCTCGCCCGCCAGCCACCGAGAAAAGGGTGCGCTCCGACCGGCCCCGCACCGCTCTTTCTTGGCTCATTCGAAATTACTGTCTTTCGCTCTGACATGCCTTACCTAGGGTTAGGTTAGTATGCTTGCACGTTTGTACTTTAACTTTTTTTGGCTCGGCTTCTTTCGACGCCGATGCCGGCGACGCAGCACTCTCTCGCCCGCCAGCCACCGAGAAAAGGGTGCGCTCCGACCGGCCCCGCACCGCTCTTTCTTGGCTCATTCGAAATTACTGTCTTTCGCTCTGACATGCCTTACCTAGGGTTAGGTTAGTATGCTTGCACGTTTGTACTTTAACTTTTTTCGGCTCGGCTTCTTTCGACGCCGATGCCGGCGACGCAGCACTCTCTCGCCCGCCAGCCACCGAGAAAAGGGTGCGCTCCGACCGGCCCCGCACCGCTCTTTCATGGCTCATTCGAGTTTACTGTCTTTCGCTCTGACATGCCTTACCTAGGGTTAGGTTAGTATGCTTGCACGTTTGTACTTTAACTTTTTTTGGCTCGGCTTCTTTCGACGCCGATGCCGGCGACGCAGCACTCTCTCGCCCGCCAGCCACCGAGAAAAGGGTGCGCTCCGACCGGCCCCGCACCGCTCTTTCTTGGCTCATTCGAAATTACTGTCTTTCGCTCTGACATGCCTTAC
>NC_135251.1:27644428-27649428 GCF_964204865.1 Styela clava
ACGGCCGCCCTCTCGGCGGCACCCAAAGACAATTAAGTGCGCGGTCGGCCGGGGCCTACCACCACTTTCGGTAATGATCCTTCCGCAGGTTCACCTACGGAAACCTTGTTACGACTTTTACTTCCTCTAAATGATCAAGTTTGATCGTCTTCTCGACACGCCGACGCGGCCGTTGCCAGCCGCGACGGGGCCGATCCAAGGATCTCACTAAACCATTCAATCGGTAGTAGCGACGGGCGGTGTGTACAAAGGGCAGGGACGTAATCAACGCAAGTTGATGACTTGCGCTTACTGGGAATTCCTCGTTCAAGGGAAACAATTGCAAGTCCCTATCCCAATCACGAATGAGGTTCAACGGGTTACCCGGACCTTTCGGCCTAGGTTAGACACTCGCTGCTTCACTCAGTGTAGCGCGCGTGCGGCCCCGGACAACTAAGGGCATCACAGACCTGTTATTGCTCAATCTCGTGTGGCTAAACGCCACTAGTCCCTCTAAGAAGTTAGACGCCGACCGAGAAGGTCGCGTAACTATTTAGCATGCCAGAGTCTCGTTCGTTATCGGAATTAACCAGACAAATCGCTCCACCAACTAAGAACGGCCATGCACCACCACCCACAGAATCAAGAAAGAGCTCTCAATCTGTCAATCCTACCTGTGTCCGGGCCGGGTGAGTTTCCCCGTGTTGAGTCAAATTAAGCCGCAGGCTCCACTCCTGGTGGTGCCCTTCCGTCAATTCCTTTAAGTTTCAGCTTTGCAACCATACTTCCCCCGGAACCCAAAGACTTTGGTTTCCCGGAAGCTGCCGGAAAGGTCGTCATGGTAACGCCTCCCGATCGCTAGTTGGCATCGTTTATAGTCAGAACTAGGACGGTATCTGATCGTCTTCGAACCTCTGACTTTCGCTCTTGATTAAAGAAAACATTCTTGGCGAATGCTTTCGCAGTAGTTCGTCTTCCGCCGATCCAAGAATTTCACCTCTAACGGCAGAGTACGGACGCCCCCGTCTGTCCCTCTTAATCATTACCTCGTGCTCCGAAAACCAACAAAATAGAACCGAGGTCCTATTCCATTATTCCATGCAACACTATGCAGGCGAACAGCCTGCTTTGAACACTCTAATTTTTTCAAAGTAAACTTATCGGCCACCGCCGACACTCAGTCAAGAGCACCGACGGAGAACCGAAGGTGAGGCGAACGCAACCAGTGACACGCCTTGCGACGGACCGGCGGCGCTCGCCCAAAATCCAACTACGAGCTTTTCAACCGCAACAACTTTAGCATACACTGTTGGAGCTGGAATTACCGCGGCTGCTGGCACCAGACTTGCCCTCCAATGGATACTCGTTAAGAGTTTTAGGATGTACTCATTCCAATTACAGGGCCTCGTTAGAGTCCTGTATTGTTATTTTTCGTCACTACCTCCCCGTGTCGGGAATGGGTAATTTGCGCGCCTGCTGCCTTCCTTGGATGTGGTAGCCGTTTCTCAGGCTCCCTCTCCGGAATCGAACCCTGATTCCCCGTTACCCGTTATCACAAAGGTAGGCACGTAGCGTACCTTCGACAGTTGATAGGGCAGACACTTGAATGATACGTCGTCGGTGCAGAGACCGTACGATCCGCGTGGTTATCCAGAGTCATCAAACGTCACAGGACGAACCCGGTCGGTTTTGATCTGATAAAAGCGCGCCTCCCGAAGTCGGCGCTTAATGCATGTATTAGCTCTAGAATTACCACAGTTATCCACTTCGCTTACGAGACCAAATAAACCAAGACTGATTTAATGAGCCATTCGCAGTTTCGCTTTACGAGAACTCGTACTTGCACCTGCATGGCTTAATCTTTGAGACAAGCATATCACTACTTGCAGGATCAACCAGATAGCTGCGACAGCTGCGCTCGGCCCTTGCTGGGCCGCCCGGCGCGTGCTCGTCGCATTCGTTTAAGACCGAGGCGATCGCCTGCGGCCGTACTCAGCTTCGACAGTCGCTGGCCGCGACGTCCACGCTCTCGCCGGCAGTGCCAGGCGGAGCGATTTGCGTTTTTTCTTTGCTCGCCCTCTCTCGGGCTCGATCCATTCAGTTTCGCACAAACAAGAGCTCTGCCGGCCGCCTGCAGCGGTGCCTAAAACCCGGGCATAACAATGCGACCGTTCTGCTAGGCCGACAAGCGCTCAAGCCAGACGCTCGATCGAACGCCCCCTACATATTAGTCGAGACAACGGCTCGCTCATTAGCATCGCGTTTGTACTTTAACTTTTTTCGGCTCGGCTTCTTTCGACGCCGATGCCGGCGACGCAGCACTCTCTCGCCCGCCAGCCACCGAGAAAAGGGTGCGCTCCGACCGGCCCCGCACCGCTCTTTCTTGGCTCATTCGAAATTACTGTCTTTCGCTCTGACATGCCTTACCTAGGGTTAGGTTAGTATGCTTGCACGTTTGTACTTTAACTTTTTTCGGCTCGGCTTCTTTCGACGCCGATGCCGGCGACGCAGCACTCTCTCGCCCGCCAGCCACCGAGAAAAGGGTGCGCTCCGACCGGCCCCGCACCGCTCTTTCATGGCTCATTCGAATTTACTGTCTTTCGCTCTGACATGCCTTACCTAGGGTTAGGTTAGTATGCTTGCACGTTTGTACTTTAACTTTTTTTGGCTCGGCTTCTTTCGACGCCGATGCCGGCGACGCAGCACTCTCTCGCCCGCCAGCCACCGAGAAAAGGGTGCGCTCCGACCGGCCCCGCACCGCTCTTTCTTGGCTCATTCGAAATTACTGTCTTTCGCTCTGACATGCCTTACCTAGGGTTAGGTTAGTATGCTTGCAAGTTTGTACTTTAACTTTTTTCGGCTCGGCTTCTTTCGACGCCGATGCCGGCGACGCAGCACTCTCTCGCCCGCCAGCCACCGAGAAAAGGGTGCGCTCCGACCGGCCCCGCACCGCTCTTTCTTGGCTCATTCGAAATTACTGTCTTTCGCTCTGACATGCCTTACCTAGGGTTAGGTTAGTATGCTTGCACGTTTGTACTTTAACTTTTTTCGGCTCGGCTTCTTTCGACGCCGATGCCGGCGACGCAGCACTCTCTCGCCCGCCAGCCACCGAGAAAAGGGTGCGCTCCGACCGGCCCCGCACCGCTCTTTCATGGCTCATTCGAGTTTACTGTCTTTCGCTCTGACATGCCTTACCTAGGGTTAGGTTAGTATGCTTGCACGTTTGTACTTTAACTTTTTTTGGCTCGGCTTCTTTCGACGCCGATGCCGGCGACGCAGCACTCTCTCGCCCGCCAGCCACCGAGAAAAGGGTGCGCTCCGACCGGCCCCGCACCGCTCTTTCTTGGCTCATTCGAAATTACTGTCTTTCGCTCTGACATGCCTTACCTAGGGTTAGGTTAGTATGCTTGCACGTTTGTACTTTGACTTTTTTTGGCTCGGCTTCTTTCGACGCCGATGCCGGCGACGCAGCACTCTCTCGCCCGCCAGCCACCGAGAAAAGGGTGCGCTCCGACCGGCCCCGCACCGCTCTTTCTTGGCTCATTCGAAATTACTGTCTTTCGCTCTGACATGCCTTACCTAGGGTTAGGTTAGTATGCTTGCACGTTTGTACTTTAACTTTTTTCGGCTCGGCTTCTTTCGACGCCGATGCCGGCGACGCAGCACTCTCTCGCCCGCCAGCCACCGAGAAAAGGGTGCGCTCCGACCGGCCCCGCACCGCTCTTTCATGGCTCATTCGAGTTTACTGTCTTTCGCTCTGACATGCCTTACCTAGGGTTAGGTTAGTATGCTTGCACGTTTGTACTTTAACTTTTTTTGGCTCGGCTTCTTTCGACGCCGATGCCGGCGACGCAGCACTCTCTCGCCCGCCAGCCACCGAGAAAAGGGTGCGCTCCGACCGGCCCCGCACCGCTCTTTCTTGGCTCATTCGAAATTACTGTCTTTCGCTCTGACATGCCTTACCTAGGGTTAGGTTAGTATGCTTGCACGTTTGTACTTTAACTTTTTTCGGCTCGGCTTCTTTCGACGCCGATGCCGGCGACGCAGCACTCTCTCGCCCGCCAGCCACCGAGAAAAGGGTGCGCTCCGACCGGCCCCGCACCGCTCTTTCTTGGCTCATTCGAAATTACTGTCTTTCGCTCTGACATGCCTTACCTAGGGTTAGGTTAGTATGCTTGCACGTTTGTACTTTAACTTTTTTCGGCTCGGCTTCTTTCGACGCCGATGCCGGCGACGCAGCACTCTCTCGCCCGCCAGCCACCGAGAAAAGGGTGCGCTCCGACCGGCCCCGCACCGCTCTTTCTTGGCTCATTCGAAATTACTGTCTTTCGCTCTGACATGCCTTACCTAGGGTTAGGTTAGTATGCTTGCACGTTTGTACTTTAACTTTTTTCGGCTCGGCTTCTTTCGACGCCGATGCCGGCGACGCAGCACTCTCTCGCCCGCCAGCCACCGAGAAAAGGGTGCGCTCCGACCGGCCCCGCACCGCTCTTTCTTGGCTCATTCGAGTTTACTGTCTTTCGCTCTGACATGCCTTACCTAGGGTTAGGTTAGTATGCTTGCACGTTTGTACTTTAACTTTTTTCGGCTCGGCTTCTTTCGACGCCGATGCCGGCGACGCAGCACTCTCTCGCCCGCCAGCCACCGAGAAAAGGGTGCGCTCCGACCGGCCCTGCACCGCTCTTTCTTGGCTCATTCGAAATTACTGTCTTTCGCTCTGACATGCCTTACCTAGGGTTAGGTTAGTATGCTTGCACGTTTGTACTTTAACTTTTTTCGGCTCGGCTTCTTTCGACGCCGATGCCGGCGACGCAGCACTCTCTTGCCCGCCAGCCACCGAGAAAAGGGTGCGCTCCGACCGGCCCCGCACCGCTCTTTCTTGGCTCATTCGAAATTACTGTCTTTCGCTCTGACATGCCTTACCTAGGGTTAGGTTAGTATGCTTGCACGTTTGTACTTTAACTTTTTTTGGCTCGGCTTCTTTCGACGCCGATGCCGGCGACGCAGCACTCTCTCGCCCG
>NC_135251.1:27656928-27659428 GCF_964204865.1 Styela clava
GTTTGTACTTTAACTTTTTTCGGCTCGGCTTCTTTCGACGCCGATGCCGGCGACGCAGCACTCTCTCGCCCGCCAGCCACCGAGAAAAGGGTGCGCTCCGACCGGCCCCGCACCGCTCTTTCTTGGCTCATTCGAAATTACTGTCTTTCGCTCTGACATGCCTTACCTAGGGTTAGGTTAGTATGCTTGCACGTTTGTACTCGCGTGCGCTCCGACCGGCCCCGCACCGCTCTTTCATGGCTCATTCGAGTTTACTGTCTTTCGCTCTGACATGCCTTACCTAGGGTTAGGTTAGTATGCTTGCACGTTTGTACTTTAACTTTTTTTGGCTCGGCTTCTTTCGACGCCGATGCCGGCGACGCAGCACTCTCTCGCCCGCCAGCCACCGAGAAAAGGGTGCGCTCCGACCGGCCCCGCACCGCTCTTTCTTGGCTCATTCGAAATTACTGTCTTTCGCTCTGACATGCCTTACCTAGGGTTAGGTTAGTATGCTTGCACGTTTGTACTTTAACTTTTTTCGGCTCGGCTTCTTTCGACGCCGATGCCGGCGACGCAGCACTCTCTCGCCCGCCAGCCACCGAGAAAAGGGTGCGCTCCGACCGGCCCCGCACCGCTCTTTCATGGCTCATTCGAGTTTACTGTCTTTCGCTCTGACATGCCTTACCTAGGGTTAGGTTAGTATGCTTGCACGTTTGTACTTTAACTTTTTTTGGCTCGGCTTCTTTCGACGCCGATGCCGGCGACGCAGCACTCTCTCGCCCGCCAGCCACCGAGAAAAGGGTGCGCTCCGACCGGCCCCGCACCGCTCTTTCTTGGCTCATTCGAAATTACTGTCTTTCGCTCTGACATGCCTTACCTAGGGTTAGGTTAGTATGCTTGCACGTTTGTACTTTAACTTTTTTTGGCTCGGCTTCTTTCGACGCGATGCCGGCGACGCAGCACTCTCTCGCCCGCCAGCCACCGAGAAAAGGGTGCGCTCCGACCGGCCCCGCACCGCTCTTTCTTGGCTCATTCGAAATTACTGTCTTTCGCTCTGACATGCCTTACCTAGGGTTAGGTTAGTATGCTTGCACGTTTGTACTTTAACTTTTTTCGGCTCGGCTTCTTTCGACGCCGATGCCGGCGACGCAGCACTCTCTCGCCCGCCAGCCACCGAGAAAAGGGTGCGCTCCGACCGGCCCCGCACCGCTCTTTCATGGCTCATTCGAGTTTACTGTCTTTCGCTCTGACATGCCTTACCTAGGGTTAGGTTAGTATGCTTGCACGTTTGTACTTTAACTTTTTTTGGCTCGGCTTCTTTCGACGCCGATGCCGGCGACGCAGCACTCTCTCGCCCGCCAGCCACCGAGAAAAGGGTGCGCTCCGACCGGCCCCGCACCGCTCTTTCTTGGCTCATTCGAAATTACTGTCTTTCGCTCTGACATGCCTTACCTAGGGTTAGGTTAGTATGCTTGCACGTTTGTACTTTAACTTTTTTCGGCTCGGCTTCTTTCGACGCCGATGCCGGCGACGCAGCACTCTCTCGCCCGCCAGCCACCGAGAAAGGGTGCGCTCCGACCGGCCCCGCACCGCTCTTTCTTGGCTCATTCGAAATTACTGTCTTTCGCTCTGACATGCCTTACCTAGGGTTAGGTTAGTATGCTTGCACGTTTGTACTTTAACTTTTTTCGGCTCGGCTTCTTTCGACGCCGATGCCGGCGACGCAGCACTCTCTCGCCCGCCAGCCACCGAGAAAAGGGTGCGCTCCGACCGGCCCCGCACCGCTCTTTCTTGGCTCATTCGAAATTACTGTCTTTCGCTCTGACATGCCTTACCTAGGGTTAGGTTAGTATGCTTGCACGTTTGTACTTTAACTTTTTTCGGCTCGACTTCTTTCGACGCCGATGCCGGCGACGCAGCACTCTCTCGCCCGCCAGCCACCGAGAAAAGGGTGCGCTCCGACCGGCCCCGCACCACTCTTTCTTGGCTCATTTGAGTTTACTGTCTTTCGCTCTGACATGCCTTACCTAGGGTTAGGTTAGTATGCTTGCACGTTTGTACTTTAACTTTTTTCGGCTCGGCTTCTTTCGACGCCGATGCCGGCGACGCAGCACTCTCTCGCCCGCCAGCCACCGAGAAAAGGATGCGCTCCGACCGGCCCCGCACCGCTCTTTCTTGGCTCATTCGAAATTACTGTCTTTCGCTCTGACATGCCTTACCTAGGGTTAGGTTAGTATGCTTGCACGTTTGTACTTTAACTTTTTTCGGCTCGGCTTCTTTCGACGCCGATGCCGGCGACGCAGCACTCTCTCGCCCGCCAGCCACCGAGAAAAGGGTGCGCTCCGACCGGCCCCGCACCGCTCTTTCTTGGCTCATTCGAAATTACTGTCTTTCGCTCTGACATGCCTTACCTAGGGTTAGGTTAGTATGCTTGCACGTTTGTACTTTAACTTTTTTTGGCTCGGCTTCTTTCGACGCCGATGCCGGCGACGCAGCACTCTCTCGCCCGCCAGCCACCGAG
>NC_135251.1:27666928-27669428 GCF_964204865.1 Styela clava
CTGGCCGCGACGTCCACGCTCTCGCCGGCAGTGCCAGGCGGAGCGATTTGCGTTTTTTCTTTGCTCGCCCTCTCTCGGGCTCGATCCATTCAGTTTCGCACAAACAAGAGCTCTGCCGGCCGCCTGCAGCGGTGCCTAAAACCCGGGCATAACAATGCGACCGTTCTGCTAGGCCGACAAGCGCTCAAGCCAGACGCTCGATCGAACGCCCCCTACATATTAGTCGAGACAACGGCTCGCTCATTAGCATCGCGTTTGTACTTTAACTTTTTTCGGCTCGGCTTCTTTCGACGCCGATGCCGGCGACGCAGCACTCTCTCGCCCGCCAGCCACCGAGAAAAGGGTGCGCTCCGACCGGCCCCGCACCGCTCTTTCTTGGCTCATTCGAAATTACTGTCTTTCGCTCTGACATGCCTTACCTAGGGTTAGGTTAGTATGCTTGCACGTTTGTACTTTAACTTTTTTCGGCTCGGCTTCTTTCGACGCCGATGCCGGCGACGCAGCACTCTCTCGCCCGCCAGCCACCGAGAAAAGGGTGCGCTCCGACCGGCCCCGCACCGCTCTTTCATGGCTCATTCGAGTTTACTGTCTTTCGCTCTGACATGCCTTACCTAGGGTTAGGTTAGTATGCTTGCACGTTTGTACTTTAACTTTTTTTGGCTCGGCTTCTTTCGACGCCGATGCCGGCGACGCAGCACTCTCTCGCCCGCCAGCCACCGAGAAAAGGGTGCGCTCCGACCGGCCCCGCACCGCTCTTTCTTGGCTCATTCGAAATTACTGTCTTTCGCTCTGACATGCCTTACCTAGGGTTAGGTTAGTATGCTTGCACGTTTGTACTTTAACTTTTTTTGGCTCGGCTTCTTTCGACGCCGATGCCGGCGACGCAGCACTCTCTCGCCCGCCAGCCACCGAGAAAAGGGTGCGCTCCGACCGGCCCCGCACCGCTCTTTCTTGGCTCATTCGAAATTACTGTCTTTCGCTCTGACATGCCTTACCTAGGGTTAGGTTAGTATGCTTGCACGTTTGTACTTTAACTTTTTTCGGCTCGGCTTCTTTCGACGCCGATGCCGGCGACGCAGCACTCTCTCGCCCGCCAGCCACCGAGAAAAGGGTGCGCTCCGACCGGCCCCGCACCGCTCTTTCATGGCTCATTCGAGTTTACTGTCTTTCGCTCTGACATGCCTTACCTAGGGTTAGGTTAGTATGCTTGCACGTTTGTACTTTAACTTTTTTTGGCTCGGCTTCTTTCGACGCCGATGCCGGCGACGCAGCACTCTCTCGCCCGCCAGCCACCGAGAAAAGGGTGCGCTCCGACCGGCCCCGCACCGCTCTTTCTTGGCTCATTCGAAATTACTGTCTTTCGCTCTGACATGCCTTACCTAGGGTTAGGTTAGTATGCTTGCACGTTTGTACTTTAACTTTTTTCGGCTCGGCTTCTTTCGACGCCGATGCCGGCGACGCAGCACTCTCTCGCCCGCCAGCCACCGAGAAAAGGGTGCGCTCCGACCGGCCCCGCACCGCTCTTTCTTGGCTCATTCGAAATTACTGTCTTTCGCTCTGACATGCCTTACCTAGGGTTAGGTTAGTATGCTTGCACGTTTGTACTTTAACTTTTTTCGGCTCGGCTTCTTTCGACGCCGATGCCGGCGACGCAGCACTCTCTCGCCCGCCAGCCACCGAGAAAAGGGTGCGCTCCGACCGGCCCCGCACCGCTCTTTCATGGCTCATTCGAGTTTACTGTCTTTCGCTCTGACATGCCTTACCTAGGGTTAGGTTAGTATGCTTGCACGTTTGTACTTTAACTTTTTTTGGCTCGGCTTCTTTCGACGCCGATGCCGGCGACGCAGCACTCTCTCGCCCGCCAGCCACCGAGAAAAGGGTGCGCTCCGACCGGCCCCGCACCGCTCTTTCTTGGCTCATTCGAAATTACTGTCTTTCGCTCTGACATGCCTTACCTAGGGTTAGGTTAGTATGCTTGCACGTTTGTACTTTAACTTTTTTTGGCTCGGCTTCTTTCGACGCCGATGCCGGCGACGCAGCACTCTCTCGCCCGCCAGCCACCAAGAAAAGGGTGCGCTCCGACCGGCCCCGCACCGCTCTTTCTTGGCTCATTCGAAATTACTGTCTTTCGCTCTGACATGCCTTACCTAGGGTTAGGTTAGTATGCTTGCACGTTTGTACTTTAACTTTTTTCGGCTCGGCTTCTTTCGACGCCGATGCCGGCGACGCAGCACTCTCTCGCCCGCCAGCCACCGAGAAAAGGGTGCGCTCCGACCGGCCCCGCACCGCTCTTTCTTGGCTCATTCGAAATTACTCTCTTTCGCTCTGACATGCCTTACCTAGGGTTAGGTTAGTATGCTTGCACGTTTGTACTTTAACTTTTTTCGGCTCGGCTTCTTTCGACGCCGATGCCGGCGACGCAGCACTCTCTCGCCCGCCAGCCACCGAGAAAAGGGTGCGCTCCGACCGGCCCCGCACCGCTCTTTCTTGGCTCATTCGA
>NC_135251.1:27676928-27679428 GCF_964204865.1 Styela clava
GGCCACCGCCGACACTCAGTCAAGAGCACCGACGGAGAACCGAAGGTGAGGCGAACGCAACCAGTGACACGCCTTGCGACGGACCGGCGGCGCTCGCCCAAAATCCAACTACGAGCTTTTCAACCGCAACAACTTTAGCATACACTGTTGGAGCTGGAATTACCGCGGCTGCTGGCACCAGACTTGCCCTCCAATGGATACTCGTTAAGAGTTTTAGGATGTACTCATTCCAATTACAGGGCCTCGTTAGAGTCCTGTATTGTTATTTTTCGTCACTACCTCCCCGTGTCGGGAATGGGTAATTTGCGCGCCTGCTGCCTTCCTTGGATGTGGTAGCCGTTTCTCAGGCTCCCTCTCCGGAATCGAACCCTGATTCCCCGTTACCCGTTATCACAAAGGTAGGCACGTAGCGTACCTTCGACAGTTGATAGGGCAGACACTTGAATGATACGTCGTCGGTGCAGAGACCGTACGATCCGCGTGGTTATCCAGAGTCATCAAACGTCACAGGACGAACCCGGTCGGTTTTGATCTGATAAAAGCGCGCCTCCCGAAGTCGGCGCTTAATGCATGTATTAGCTCTAGAATTACCACAGTTATCCACTTCGCTTACGAGACCAAATAAACCAAGACTGATTTAATGAGCCATTCGCAGTTTCGCTTTACGAGAACTCGTACTTGCACCTGCATGGCTTAATCTTTGAGACAAGCATATCACTACTGGCAGGATCAACCAGATAGCTGCGACAGCTGCGCTCGGCCCTTGCTGGGCCGCCCGGCGCGTGCTCGTCGCATTCGTTTAAGACCGAGGCGATCGCCTGCGGCCGTACTCAGCTTCGACAGTCGCTGGCCGCGACGTCCACGCTCTCGCCGGCAGTGCCAGGCGGAGCGATTTGCGTTTTTTCTTTGCTCGCCCTCTCTCGGGCTCGATCCATTCAGTTTCGCACAAACAAGAGCTCTGCCGGCCGCCTGCAGCGGTGCCTAAAACCCGGGCATAACAATGCGACCGTTCTGCTAGGCCGACAAGCGCTCAAGCCAGACGCTCGATCGAACGCCCCCTACATATTAGTCGAGACAACGGCTCGCTCATTAGCATCGCGTTTGTACTTTAACTTTTTTCGGCTCGGCTTCTTTCGACGCCGATGCCGGCGACGCAGCACTCTCTCGCCCGCCAGCCACCGAGAAAAGGGTGCGCTCCGACCGGCCCCGCACCGCTCTTTCTTGGCTCATTCGAAATTACTGTCTTTCGCTCTGACATGCCTTACCTAGGGTTAGGTTAGTATGCTTGCACGTTTGTACTTTAACTTTTTTCGGCTCGGCTTCTTTCGACGCCGATGCCGGCGACGCAGCACTCTCTCGCCCGCCAGCCACCGAGAAAATGGTGCGCTCCGACCGGCCCCGCACCGCTCTTTCATGGCTCATTCGAGTTTACTGTCTTTCGCTCTGACATGCCTTACCTAGGGTTAGGTTAGTATGCTTGCACGTTTGTACTTTAACTTTTTTTGGCTCGGCTTCTTTCGACGCCGATGCCGGCGACGCAGCACTCTCTCGCCCGCCAGCCACCGAGAAAAGGGTGCGCTCCGACCGGCCCCGCACCGCTCTTTCTTGGCTCATTCGAAATTACTGTCTTTCGCTCTGACATGCCTTACCTAGGGTTAGGTTAGTATGCTTGCACGTTTGTACTTTAACTTTTTTCGGCTCGGCTTCTTTCGACGCCGATGCCGGCGACGCAGCACTCTCTCGCCCGCCAGCCACCGAGAAAAGGGTGCGCTCCGACCGGCCCCGCACCGCTCTTTCTTGGCTCATTCGAAATTACTGTCTTTCGCTCTGACATGCCTTACCTAGGGTTAGGTTAGTATGCTTGCACGTTTGTACTTTAACTTTTTTCGGCTCGGCTTCTTTCGACGCCAATGCCGGCGACGCAGCACTCTCTCGCCCGCCAGCCACCGAGAAAAGGGTGCGCTCCGACCGGCCCCGCACCGCTCTTTCATGGCTCATTCGAGTTTACTGTCTTTCGCTCTGACATGCCTTACCTAGGGTTAGGTTAGTATGCTTGCACGTTTGTACTTTAACTTTTTTTGGCTCGGCTTCTTTCGACGCCGATGCCGGCGACGCAGCACTCTCTCGCCCGCCAGCCACCGAGAAAAGGGTGCGCTCCGACCGGCCCCGCACCGCTCTTTCTTGGCTCATTCGAAATTACTGTCTTTCGCTCTGACATGCCTTACCTAGGGTTAGGTTAGTATGCTTGCACGTTTGTACTTTTACTTTTTTCGGCTCGGCTTCTTTCGACGCCGATGCCGGCGACGCAGCACTCTCTCGCCCGCCAGCCACCGAGAAAAGGGTGCGCTCCGACCGGCCCCGCACCGCTCTTTCATGGCTCATTCGAGTTTACTGTCTTTCGCTCTGACATGCCTTACCTAGGGTTAGGTTAGTATGCTTGCACGTTTGTACTTTAACTTTTTTTGGCTCGGCTTCTTTCGACGCCGATGCCGGCGACGCA